>NC_133777.1:23453852-23624510 GCF_003597395.2 Chelonoidis abingdonii
AATGCTATTCCATAGTTCCACTCCTCCGTGTTTGATGAGCTTACAGTTGCCTTGATTGGGGCAGAAAAATCATTTCCCGATGGTTGGGTTGCGGGTACAGCCCTCACCTCCTCACCTTTGGAGAGCAGCAGACAACCCTTTGGCGCCCTTTTTCGCGGAGTTCATGACGCATAACGCCATGAGCACATCGAATCTTCCCTTTTTTTTCACGGTTGTGTGGGGGGGGGATAATAAATCTGAGGAGCTGCTTCCCTGAACCACGCCAGACACTGTGGTTTGTAACTTTACAGACCATTGGTAGCTCATGCCAAGAATCAAATAATTTTTCATGCGACTGCTGTGGACTGTAGAGGATAGCTTTGGAGTTCCTCTCAGTACCCCTCCCTCCTTTCATTGAGCGTCCTTGAGTGCTTCTGGCTTCCCGTACGCTTGTCTTGCAGCGCTGTGTTATCCTGGATTTTTATTCAACGCTTGGCTATTTCTGTTCTGTAATGGATCTGGTTACAACAGGATTTGTCTTCCAACTAGCGATCAGACCTAGTATCTCCCGTACGGTCTATGCTGGAGCTCTTTAATCTATTTCAGACTGCCATCGCCAGCCGTGACTGTATCAGAGCTCCACGCTGGGCAAGCAGGAATGTAATGCAAAGTTCTTCATTGGGGCTTTTCCTGTTTACCTCCTCGGCCTGCATTCTGAGTTCAGATTGTTTTACTGTCCAGACGGTCAAGTGGCTCTGCACTCTGGATGCGCAAGCCGTGGGAGGCCAATAACGTCGGTATTTCCGTCCACACGAACCCTTAATCCGAGTTATCGCTATCGAATTTTAGCCTATCCCTCGTTTGGGCCAAGGAGTTCCGAAATCGATTTAAGGAGCCGTTATTAATCTCGGATTTAACTGAGGACTGTCATGTGAACGGATACAGCGTTAAATCGATGTATATATCGGCCATTTTAAACCGATTTATAAGTGCGTTAGTAGACCGTGCCTCTGATCAGGCTAGCTAGCAGTTTTGCAGGCCGGCCCCACAAATTTTGGCCACCCGAAGGTGGGAAGCTTCAAATGACGGCCTTCATGCCCCTTGCTTGCCAAAACTTTGAAAGTCTTCAATGTCTAGTTTCATTCTCTCTGTTCTACATCCTCTCATGAGTATGCTCTTCTACCTTAGCCCAAATAAAAGGAGAACTAACAAAATGCTTGTTCTTCAAAAATTTTAAGTAACACTTAACTTTACAAAAAGCCCTTGAACTAGCAGAATGTACTTTTTCTTTGTTCTGCATAGTAAACATGGTCATTGTTATCTGTCTTGAATAATCTCAAAGTGGTGCTTTTCTGTGCCTTTTCTTGTGCAAAGATTTGAAAACTGTTTTCCTGCTGAAGGTTCCACAGTCTGGGCCATACATATGCTCTATTGAGATGGCCTGCAGGCCGACCAGCTTCTCCTGATGTCATTGTGGAGCCAATAGATATTTTATTAACTTTCAAGCTGGGGGCGCGAGAAGCTGGCATTTTCGGTCACTGGCAACTGTTACCAGGTAGCTTTAGAAGTTATTGCACAGGTGCCAGCAACCAAAAGCATTTGGGGGATAAAGGGTGGGTCACTTATTTCTGTGACACATAATTTTCAGAACAAGCCTCTTGGAGTTGATCCTGCTTGATCTGTATCTTTGAAAGGGCGTTCAGTTCATCACTTGAAGGGGACAAATAAGCAAGCTGGTAGCAGGGCCTGAGTGAGGGAAGATACCAGCATCTTAAGGGCCTAACTGGCTCCTATTACTTCAGTTGACTGCCTGTTCTCCTCAAGTGGGTTCAGGGAAGCAGCAGGAAACAGGAAGCTCCCTGAGAAGCTGGTGTTAATCAGTCCAGGCTCCTGGGGATGTTAGAGAGTTACATAAAAGGCTTCTCCTCCTCTTTCTCCCTGCAGCTCCTGCTGCTTTCTGTTATTCCCTCTCACCTTTTCTCCTGCCTACCTGTTATGTCTCTTGTGCCCCCCTTCCTCCAGCACAGCACTCGACCATCTCTGTACATCTATAGCAGAGAGAATACATATGCACCAGCAGCAGACACAATTTTCTACACTCTGGGTCTTAGTGGCACCCCCCACACACACACTGGCACCTGAGGCGGCCACCTCAGTTCACCTCCTGGTAAGGCCAGTCCTGAGGCTGCAACCTGGAGACTGGAAAGGAAGTGTACAGAATACTCAGTAAAAATAGAGAGGCTTGAAGCTATCAGTGTACCAAGAGACAGAGGCACACAGGGTTGCAGCAGACGGTTGGGGAGAAGCTCAGGGTCTGAAACAGAAGAGTGGGGAATGAGGCATAGGCTCAGGGTCTGCATAAGAGAGGCAAAGCAGAGAGCTTGGAGAGCGTAATTAGAGAGGCAGGAGAATGATTTTAATACTATAGATCAGGATAAATTGGGAAATTTAATATCTTGAATTATGGTTACCATCAAAATCCCATCCCTTTGCAGCCACTTCTGCCAACATGTAGATCCTACTGAAGTCTATAGGGTAGATCCTGTTGCAGGCGTTAACATTTAGGGCAGTCTGAGTGAAATTTGACTCATGTTATTACCATGTCTTCATGATGAACTGCAAGAATTGCAATGGATGTCAGAGGTACTGAACAAACATATATGGATCTTCCCTATCATGTATTCTAGGAAGATTCTGAAGGCCTGTAGTTCAGTCTACAAAAGAAGAAACACACCCCCATTTCTCTTGTGGACAGAAATGGAGATGCATGACCTTGATGAGTAATTGTACAAGGAGAGATTCACTCCAAAGCAGGTTTTGATAAGGCTTTGTATCAAACTTCAGCCTGTATTTATAGAAGTCAGCCTTCCTGCATATGTACAGTATCAAGGCCAGATAGATAATCACTGCTAGTTGACACGACAGAGGTGATCTCTCCCCAATACTGGGAGGATGAGGAAATAATGCTGTGAGAAACCTAGTGTTTAGACTTAATTTTGACTTTAGAAATGAGATAGATACTATCATTCCAGGAAGAAAGGCTCTTATCATATTATATCATTTGTGAAGGTTGCAGAGGCCATTCTTGTGAACACTGCTGAATGGAAACAAGTTTACAGACTATGAATGCAACAATGCCCTTCTAGGGGAATACAGTATCAGTTAATTGTCGCTCTGGTTGCCTTCCTCTGCATTGGTCTTCTTTTAATTAATTTAATGCTTATGATTTATGTGACATCATGATTCACTATTAGTCCATGCACTGATACAACTGTTTGTCCAGCACATAAAAAAGAAACTCCTTAATGATATTCATGACCTGAGAAAAACAGATCTGGAATTTATTTGTTCCTGGTAGAGAGGTTTAAAATGTCTAACTCTTGGAGCATTCCTAATTGTTCCAAATGATTTATGTGAACTACATAATTACCAAAGCAAAGCAGGGTCATACTCAAACTTACCTGGGTTATTTCTTGCCAAGGAGCAGAATACTGTCTATTCCACAAGTGGGCTGCATTTTTGTCTTGTTTATAAATGTCAGGGTGTAAACAGAAAACAAAGTAGTAGCTTGTTCCCCTCTCGATTTCCAGAGTTCACTGAACAAGGAGCCTTTTACAAACTGGACATGGAAAAAAAAATACAAATCAAGTAATTAAAATGCCGATTTTACTGTTTTCAGATCTCTCACATACAGAACATTCTTTAATGATCGCAAAGCAAACACCCATCTATTTAAAAAAAATCCATCTGAGGTTTTGAACAAGTCTTAAGGAGTTTCTGGTTTTCCTGTGCTTAACTGCCTTGTGTTTCAATATAATACCACCAAAATTAAATTTTATTTCATTTGTAAAGTCAAGTCTACTCATTGCATAATTTATATTTACCTCTTTCTTGCCAAGTTTTTTTTTCTCTTCTTAAAAATAAAAACTTGTTTTGAAAGAAATATGAAAAAATTAAAGGGATTGTGCTGAGCCAAAGGCTCTGATTTCTCTACCCTCACTGTACCATGTGGAAAGCATCTGGCAGGCATATCTACTGATAATTTTAAAAAGCTTTTTATCTACCCTTGTGACTTAAGAAAAATATTTAGCATGTACGAGCCCATAAAATTCCTATTCATTATCGTTGGTTTCTAAAAACAACAACAACAAAAAAAAACCTCCCCAAATAACTCTTATACTTTGTCTGGAGAAAAGGACACGGCTGGTAATGTTGAAGTTTGTGCTTTGTGGGGTGAGGGGGTGGGAGAAAAGAGATTTACTCTGTCCTGCCTTTGCACACTTTCCAGGTTTTTGATCTGATATGAGCAGGTCTATTGCAAAAGTGGCTGGATCCAAGAGCGAAGCTGGGCTTTATGCTGTGTCTAGTGAAGATCCTTTTGTAGCTATGGTACAGTCACTGAAAAATGATAAATGGAAAAAGTTTTGGATTGTGACTGTTGTTTAGACAAAAGTTGGCAGGCAGACCCGGTTACACAAATATTGTAGCTCTGCAGATTTGTGGACTGCTTACTCTAACAGCAATCAGACAGTTCCCCATACAAGTCCTCTCCACTGTAGTTTTCCTTCACTCTCTTCCTGAACTACCAGAAGTGAAGGCAACTTCAGTAAGAGGTATATACTAATTTTTCATTTGTCCACAGTCTCCCAGAAACAGACAGGACAAACAATATCTGAATTTCTCAAGTAAAAGAATATGCAGAGAAAACTAACAGTTCTCTTCCTCCCCAAATCAACCCACTGCACATTTTCTAGCCTCATTCATAAGTCTAGCATGCTTCACAAATTAATCTAAAAAGAAACAGATTCATCCCTCTTTCTCTACGATGATCACCTTTAATTTCTAATTCAGTTTAAATAGGTCAATGCTCAGTTGCGATATTTCCTATGGCCAAAAATAACTAAGAAGCTAGAAATTAATATTTGTAAAATTATTTGAGTTTCTTGGATGAAAGGAGCTACAGAAAGACAAAGACTTACTATTGTCCCAGACCATGTAGTGCTATTTTTAGAGGTAGCTGTTCTTTATGTCTTCTTCAGTACACAGAATTTCTGAGGACCCCCCACTCTGCCCAAGATTCTTAGCTAGCGCTTGCTTGTCCCTTTCTCCTGCCATAATTCATTAGCAGTTTACATTGTTAGAAAAACTCTTTATATTGTAGCAGCATCTCAGAGTCTCAGTCATGGACCAGGGCCCCATTCTGCCACTGTACAAACACATAAGACAGTTCCTGTCCCACAGAGCTTACAACCTAAGATGGGTTTTCTCTTGCTGCTGCCAATGAGAGAATAGCCCAAGCTGTAAAATTCAGATCTGGATCCAAAACCTACCCAAAGTTTGGACTGCTAAAATCAAAGGTTTAAGTTTGGGCCCATCCCTGCAGTCGACAGATCACAGATACAGTTAATATCACAAAGTAAATTTCTTTCAACTTAATGAATTTTGAGCATATGACAACTCCAAGTCTGGATACTTGTAACTTTCATACATGTTTTGGCCAATGTAGCCTAAGGATATTTAATTAAATATTGCTTTCAATAATATAACATTTCCCCCATCCTCTAGAACTCAATCTTAGTAATAAATCCAGGACACACAGTTTTCTCTGACATAATCTTGAGAATAGTTGGGTGAGGTTGTGTCCTTCCCCTCTTTCCCCCTCAATTTACCAAATTACTGTAAAATATATTTAAAGTAGGAGTAAGTCTCAAACCAAGAGTTTTGTCAACCTTCCAACTTTCCCGATCAGGTTACAATTCAAGATTAGCAACAACAAAGCTGCAGATCTGGACAGTCTCAAAGATGAACCTGTAGCTGAATACAGATATTGTAGCTCATGTCCTGGTTAACGAAGAATAATCTGAGTATAGGCAGCCAGAAAGAGCCCTGGCGACAGCCTCCAAAGAAATAGCAGGACTTTAACGTCATGAGTGTGACAAGCCTGGCAGCTCTCCCTCTGCCACTGGAAGAACAACAAAGTACAAATTTCTCTCCCTGAGCATGAATTTAAAGCTCACTCAAAACAGGCTGACAAGGAGGAAATTATGAGCTGTGTTGTCGCTCGTGCATTTGTGTTGACGTCAAGATAAGATTACAAAAATAATCCTCCAAAAACCTCAGTACTAATTGAACAGCAAGGTTATTTGAGAGAAGATTAAATTGGAAAGAAATGAAAATATTTACAATGCTTCAAGCTTGCCCATTTTTAAACCTCCAAGATGTTGCTCAACTAGGAAAAGGACGTAAAGCAATTTTCTAATATCCTAGTTTCAGCAGTATTTCTCTATATATGCTACCTACAAGATATCTGAATATGGACATTTTGTACAAATTTCCCATTAACACAAGTTAAACATTGCAGGTAAAATAATACAATTTACTTGGAAACTTGAAATTAAATAGGCTATGAGCACCTAACTTCTTTAGGCTCTTTTGAGAACCTCTGTCATTGTAAAAGTGATTGTGCTACCCAGGCTGAAATGCTTTACCACCAGTCTGTGCATAACAAAACACCCACTCAAATGTAGTTCTACGCCAATTTCTGAAGCCAAATATTCAGAGATCTGCTTTGTTGCAAGGACAATGTCATTACCCCAAATGACATTTCCTATATAATACAACCATAGTAAATCTTCCCCCTCCTCCTTCTTCACCCCAGATGTGTAGGATCTGTGTGCAAGTTACAAAAACAGATTGACTTGGAAAATTGGTTCTGCTTTAAATGAAAGTAAATAATTGAAATATTCTTTGGCAGGTAATTCATCTTGAGAGTTAGTTTCAATGCATTATAGAAGTTAAGACAGTGTTGCGAGTGAGTCAGACATTGAGGAAAGGTTTTTGGAATGTTTTCTTGGCTATCTTATGATCCATAACTGGCATAAAAAAGTCAGCCAGTATTACTTGCAGGTGGCTGTACATGTTTCATAGGTGAAGCTTGAGAGCCCCTGCTCTGTCTATGCGCTCATGCATGTCCCCTAAGGACCTTCTGTACAGCTCAGCCAGTATATAGCCTGCACAGTATTCAGCACCAAAAGCAAAGGAGTGCCATGTAAGGAAAAAGCATTAAGAACTCTCCCAACTGGTGAGCAGCTTAAGTATAGGAACTGCAAAACTCCCAATAAAGATACTCTCAGCTGGGATGCAAAAGAAAATCTTGCCCAGATTTTTTCTTTTGACCCATAAAAAGTACATTTTCCTTTGTAAAGGTCCAGTCTGGTTCCACTGAAGTTAATGTGAGATTTATGAGTTACTTAAAGCAGAAATGAGCCTCACAGCAGTTTGTGGGAGCTGTCCATTAACGATCCTACATGGGGTTTGGCACTTCTGACTATCCTGCCACATGCTCTTGCCAACAGAAATTCCATTTTAGCCGTTTAATCTCTCTCTTTACACAGGACTGTCATGTATTTTTTTAAAAAATATTTTAACAGCAGTTTACACCAACTTTTCACCTTGCGTCGCCTCCTCGTAGCTTTTATTGAAGATTGACCTGGTTTGCTTTTCTATCCTCACAAATAGTTCACTATCATGCACCGAATTTTTAAATTGGTTGACACAGATTAAGAGGATTATAGGGAAGGGGATACACCTGGTGCATAGAATGTGTTTACCATTAAACTCAAAGGTGTAACCAATTTGTAAAAGATTCTTTTTACCCCCATCTTTTTATTCCTTCTGTCTTTTTGTGTCTTATTATTAATACCAGCTTCTAAGGGACTTCAAATGGGCAACAGCCAAGTTACTATATTACCTCCAGAAGAGTGTGATCAGCCAATTAACTTAACCAGACAAGGCACTGGTTTGGTAGAAAAGTTTATCTTACAGTCTAGACAAAGTCCCAAACATCGCTTACATTCTGTTGGCTACAGAGAGTGAAACACAAAAACTAACTGTAGAAAAGCCTTTTCGTTTTACTCCAGTAAATATAAAATGCTACAGATTTACATTAAAATATCATGTACCACAGATTATATCAGATCTGCTACATTTTACTCATTGTGGATTAATTTTGAGAGAATTTTAAAGTAATTTTCTCACTCTTCTGATGAAGGATTTTACAGTGAGAAGTTTAAAATCTCACTCCATATTTTTGGATTGCTCTCATTTAAGTGGTCACAGATTGAGGGAGCCCTATTATATCTTCTAGTAAAACAATGTCATTTACTGGCTAGACTGTTTTCAGAAACTTTTTAATTAGAACTGCAAGACTGACCCAAATTTAGAAACTCATTTTCATCCAATTCTTACAAACTGAACTTTGAAAGAAAGTTCAAAAATACACTTCTCCCACATCAAATACATATGTACAGTAAATATCTATGAGGCCCTAGAATAGTCTGACTTTTCTTCCTCAACTCAAGAACACTTATGTTGTAGTCAAGGCATATATGCTCAATGAAAAGAATAAGTATGTGCTTAATTTTAAGTATGAAAAGTCCCACTGGGAAGTTCATGGGGTTGGAAGCCAAGGTGATTACTCATGAGCTTATGAGTTAAGCAGATGTTTAACTGATTTGCTAGATAAGGGCCTTAGCATTATGGTGGTGCAGCAGCAGCAAGACCATAGTTAAGGTTGCATCATACACAGAGATGTGGAGTCCAGTGGAATATGAACTGGTATGTTCTCAATAGGTAAAAAGCATGACCATACAAGTGATTTGTAGTCCCCAGTTCTGGTGATGACTAACTTTCATGAACTGTTTACCTCATTGTTTTCAGTATAAAAGAACGAATGTCTTAGTTGTGTAAGCCTCCGTTTTTAAGACGTCAAACTCCCTAGAACAACAGGTTCAAATCTCAGCAAAGTCTATTTAAAATGTACACTTCCATGCATACATTTATGCAGCACGCTGTGCACCTTCGATCTCCTTTTCCCACTCCAGAAATGGTTGCATTTCAATGATATATCATTCGTAAAATGGTTTAGAATCTTTGTGAAGAAAGATGATACATAGTATAAAATATAATATCTAAAATTCTTAAAATATAAATAAAATATAAATAAAAATAGAAGCAAGATTAAAAACAACAGGTTAGATTACAGCTTCATGAGACACTGCTATTCAGGTCCTACAAACATCTTGGTAAGGGATTCCTGCAAAGAGGAAAATTAAAGCCTCATTTGTAATATTTAAAATAGTTAAAGGTATTTTTAAAAAAATATTTTTACACGTCTTAAGTAAAAAAAGACAAAATCCATTTTGATATGATTTGCCATTTTTGTGTTGTCTCTGTGGGAGCTGAATAGAAAGGTGACTAAAAGTAATATTAATTTGGATTACTAGCTATGTAACTTAATAGGCAATCCTGTAAACTGAAGCTATTAATACAATTCAGAATTTCAAAAGCAATTAGTGGTGGTTCTCTTCTGTGTCTGGTTTACACCCTCCAAAGCCAGAGTTCATTTATCCCATATGCTCAATGACTTTCCAGGAATTGCTTCTTTAACTGTCTTTAGACTGATCTTTTGCATGAGATTGACATACCAATCAAACTGGTATAACTCATCATACATTGGTATAAACATAAATTGTCTCTGAGACCAAATTTCAGCCTTCCCAACCCGACTTGGTAGGACGTATCCTCTCCCTTAGTCTCTTCTCTGCTTCAGGTCTGGCACTCCCACAGCTTCCCAAGTCTTCTCTCTTTCTCTCTCTGGGTTGAGACACTGTCCTGCAGTCTTCTGCTCTCTGCAGCCTGCAGGAACCTTCTAAGCTTCTGCAGCTTCACTCTGACACAGCTTTCCCTCCTGTTTCCTGCTGCTGTCTTCACGGGTCAGCAAACTTTGGCTCCCGGGCCACCAGGATAAGCCGCTGGTGGGCCCAGATGGTTTGTTTACCTTGAGCATCCACAGGCATGGAAGTAAACCTAAGTAAATAAAGTGTCCTGGCCCATCAGCTGCTTACCCTGATGGGCTGGGACAGCAACTGGTGGGGAAATTTTTTTGGAGGGGGGAGGAGCTGAGAGTCAGGGGAGTAATCCCTGTAACCACCCCCCACATGACCCCACCCCTAGCCTGGGACCCCCACACTCTCCCCATCCCCTCCCTTCCCACCTTAGCTGGGATGGGCCGGGGAGGATGTCTCTGGCCTGGCTAGAGCTGCTCCGGCAGGCTGGGCAGCGTGGCCACAGTCTGCTCCGGCAGGTCAGATTGGGCAGCACGACCACAGTGTGCTCTGGCGGTGCGGCCACAGCCTGCTTGGGGTGGGGGGGCAGGGCCGAGCGGCACGGCTGCAGCCTGCCAGCCCTGTAGCTGCAGCTGCTTCGGAGGCTGGAGGGAGAGCAGCGTGGCCAGAAGCAGACACACTCTGGCCCAGCCTCTTCCCTTCTCATTCTGCTGCCTCTCCTTGCCCCCTCTCTTAGTGGGAGGGGCTGTGTCCCACCTCTGCCTCTCTATACCCATTCATAAGCCAACCCCCTTCTCTGATGCTTCCTTTTTTAACTAAAAAAAATTCAGCTTATGAACAAGTATATACAGTACACTATAAATAGGCGCTAAACTGTCCTGAGGAATGACATACAAGTAATATTATTCTCAGCTCCCCATTCCTCCACCACAGTTGCTAATCTGACCCACTTACTGCCTCATAAGATACACACCCCAGTCTGTCTCTCAAATCTTTTGTTAACTCCCTCACCCTCCATAGTGCCTGAAATGAACCTTTCCTCAAGTACTCCTTTATCCATCTTATACCTGCTGCTTGCTCATCACACCCTTGGCTACGTTCTGCTTTTCACCCAGATAGAAATGCACTCTCAAGCTGACCCCCGTCTGACAGGAAGTGTGGAAACAGCAATTAGGCAGGTGACATAGAAAGTGTCTGTACAGGGATTTTGTGGTGATTCTGACAGCAGGGAGAGGAGGTAGATCAGACGACAGTGGTGGGAAGTTTTCAGCCAGTGGAATTTCTTCCTCCATCAGTATACTAACATTTTTCTATGGAGACTAACAGATATTGCAACCTCATGGTACCTCTCACGGCCAGGACGTAGGCAACCTGGTCTAGTGGTTAGCGACCTGATTCAGGAAAGCCACATTCAGGTTATCAACTAGGAGCTAGTCACTAATCCAGGCAGGATCAGGCACTATTTGGGTCACCAGGAGTCAGGCTTAGATGAGGATCCTGGGAGTTAGGTAGGCCAGAGTCTTAAAGGGGGTCTGAGCAGCAGCTAGGTAGAGCCCAGTTGTGTAGACAACTTCCTGTGCCTCTCTTTGTATTTAAATAGGAAACTCTGACCAACCAGAAGTCTTGGTCTTCTTCCAGTCAGAGCCCAAGGGAGGCCTCTCTGATGTAGCTTCAGGGCATCCTTTTTGATCAGACATGAACTTTTGTCTGACAGGTCTCAATCCTGCTGAAGGGTTGGAAGGATTTTTAGCTTGTTAGGGCCCCATAAGACTGATGAGTGACTCCTGATAGATTTAAACACATGCTAAACCTATTTATTATTTTTGTTATGTTTTCTCTGAGATATTTTTACTTTAAGGATATAAGTGCATGCTTAGAGAGAGCCATATAGTAACTTGCTGGCAATATACTGTTCATAGCCCTCGGAGCGAGAGTAATGCAGAGGTGCAGGATGTTAAGCAGACTGGCTTGCTGGGCTTATCACAGTGTATGTCAGGGAGCTATGTGACCTTAACACCTCCTGGTCAGAAGAGAATGGGACAAGAGTCCCTGCCCTGAGACTGGTCACAGCTGAAGACTGAGAACTGGAGAGGGGAATACAGCCCTGAAAGTGTCACAGAGCCCACGTGAAAACCGTAAAAGCAGCCGCTTTTGTTATGGTTAAATGACAAATGAGAAACAAGATACTAAGATTTCTGTTTCTCTGACTGACTGTTTCTCTGACTGCACTGTAGACTTTCAAGGCACCATCTGTGTGTGTGGTTTTTTTAAAGTAACAGCTAACTTAATTAGTGCCTTTCCTTTATAGGAACTCCTGTCATAAAGGTGTTGGCATCTGTCTCCTCTTTATTTTGAGTACTCCCCACCCACTCAGTAATACTCCATGCTAGGTCTGCAGAGATATTAACGTCCCTGTTTGGAATCTCCAGGCTGGTGGTTGCTAATTCCTGTACGTAAAGACTTTTGTAGTTGGCACAGTAAGCACACTGAATAACTATTTTTAACAAAAACAAACAGACGTGTGAATTTAATCAAGATCTCCTTACACATCAATAGGGGACCCAGCAGCAGCTTTATTACAGTAGGAGATCTGATTCCAAGCTGCCTACTATATCTTTGAGATCATAAGTAAATTCTACCCACACAAGGCAAGCGCACTTAACCCTGAGTGCTAACTCAAGACTGAGAGGAGAGATTAAAAATTGGCCTGTGGACATGTTACTTGCAGTATATGGTGACAAAAACAGTAGTATTTAATTTATATTTCTTTTGATTTTACAGCATCAGCGCACCATTGGCACCTAACTGAATTGAAGGTCACAATACCCAGTGTAAATTCTAACCAGACCTTAATCCATCCCTTACACTTAGCTCATCACATGACCCCTCTTCTCTCCTCTCCTCTCCTAACTTCCCTCAAGAAAGTGTCGTTTTTGCAGCATGCCAGGAAGCAACTTGGACTCTGGAAAACCAAGGGGGAAAAAGACAAGTTAAGGATCCTACACAGGAACCCAGCTGCCAGGTTCATAACTTAAGGATCCCCAGTTTTATTAGAAGTGAAACATATTTATATATGGAACAACAACTGCATAGAGGAGATTTTAGAAGATATATCTTTAAAGCTCAGAAGAATGTGACTGGAGTGTAGGTGCACTGGATTTCATGGGTATGCAGCCCTCGCCTGACAAGAATTACTCAAATAAGAGACAGGCTTAGACCACAACTTTGAAATGGAGGGATGAGCTATCCAGTGTGGCAGTATTCAGAGCTGAGGCTTTTGGGCATTTGCAAAATTTGGGTGTGAACCCAAGTTCAGATTTCAAATACCCTGATGTACGGAAGTGTTTGGATCTGTGGGTTTAGCCCTTTGCAGACAGTATTTTAGCAGAGTTCTTTAGTACCTTGAAAAAGATGAAATGACTACGGGTAGGGGCAAGACAAGCTGCAGGAAGAGCCTAGTGAATTCATGCTCCAAACAGCAGAACTATTATCATCAGTCAGTATGATAGCTATGCAATTGTCTGCAAATAACCTGTAACTTACAGGGCTCAGGCTGAGATGTTGAGAGAGATATCAGTAGGTGCAGGAGTAATGTGGGCCATTGTTAGTTCTAATTAGGCTGAATTACTACAGAAGCTGACAATGGTATCTAACAGGAAATAGAACATATATAAATCAAGTCCATCTATAGTTAATAACTGTAAAAATTATTCTCATCTTTAAGTATAAATTCGCACTTCAGATAAAATGTTAAACATTTAAGGCTCACCTGCTATAAAAAATTTCCTTTAAAAAAGCTACAGCAATAGTATATATAGTAATCTCTACAGTAAATCCAAAATACTACAGTTAAGATTATTATTGTAGTGAATTGCGCTATTACTGCAGAATACTGGAGGTTTGTCTTCTGTTTTAAATATACTCTACATAAATGTAATACAGGAAAAATAGATCTAATATTTTTCAATCGATATTTGAAGGCTTTTGTTTAAGAATTTCTATATGTGAGTAATTTGTTTCGCTGTACATTGAGAACCTTTGTGTAGTTTAAAGTCAAACTGCTTTCTACTGAGCAGTAATTATTTCTTATCCAGATATTTAGAAAAGTGCCCCTAGATTTATAAATAAGTTCCCCTCCTCCCACTCAGCTCCGTTTAGGTTAACCTGGGCCTCAAGAAAAAAACAAACAAACATGATCAGTCTTCATAGTGGCTGGCTGCAACTCAATCTCCCATGTGTTTCCCATGTGTCCTCGAAACCTACTGCACTTCCCTGTCCTAAATCACATCATGGTGCTTTGTGCTTTTAAAAGGCTGCCAAGCTGCAACATGTCTATGCTGGTCTTCATCACAGAGATATATCAAACCCACCATCACAACATATAGTGAAGATTTTCATTCCAGCAAACTGACTGCACATAGTTGTTTAGGCACTGTGCACTCGAATACGTGGAGACAAAATTGTGTGCCTAGACAGATATGAAAAGCATTGTTCAGTATATGATTGTGGGCAGTGCACAGTAAGCGTATTGTTTGTTTACTTCCCACACCAGAGATTTTATCCACTAGACATACCAAACAGCTTAGTTACAAGGCTAACACTGAACTGAACTATAAGAAGCAGCATGTTCAATTTATTTTTCATAGTTTGCAATTTCCCCCTTTGCCTCCCAGACTGTTCCTATGCTTTACCTTATCCTGAAGCATCACTGCTACACAACAGAATGCTGTCTCTTATGTGTTCATGTTTTATTTCAGCTGAGTAGGTACTTATAGAAACATTATGTACATAACAATATACATACTACACAAGTTACACCTTTATTTACATACCACCTTATCCAAAGGTTCCCAAATGTTTTACGAGCTTATCCGTGGACAGTCTAATATCACATTATTTAATATATTATGTTTGCATAAAGTGCCTGAAGAGTTTATGGCAGCACCTTGATGAAACTCAGGTTTAGGGACAGTATTCTGCTTATCAATATCCTCTGTAGTTTCAGCTTGATAGGATATTCTTCACCTCCCTGTCCTAAATCACATCATGGTGCTTTGTGCTTTTAAACAGCTGCCAAGTTGCACTGCAAACGTGGTTGCATTATAATGGTGCTGAAAGCCACTCCCGTATATTTACATACAAAAAACTGCACAGTGAAATAGTTCTATTTGCTACAATATAGGTTAAGCCATTTAGTAGACATCCTTTATTCCTCCACCTACGAGCACATGCATTACCATTGCTACAGCTACTGTACACTACAGCCTCATACCCTGTTATCTTAACTCTGCCATTTGTTCACACTTCTGCAAACACTCCCTTACTAGACTACCAGTAAAACAGGAAAAACATTGAGAGGAAAAAGTCTAAAAACTATTTTCCAGTGTGTGCCCTTTTGAGCACCTTTAAGCAGACAAATTTTAGCCAAATTATTTGTGGCCATGCAGCACCTTTGGAAGTCAGGCTACCTTTATTTAAGTGCCTATACAGGGATTGAGCTGTCTAACTGCAGGCAGGGCCGGCTCCAGGCCGGATGAGCAAGCAGGTGCTTGGGGCGGCCAAGTGAGGGGGCGGCATATTGGGCTCTCCAGCGGCAATTCGGCAGTGAGTCCCTCGGTCCCTCTTAGAAGGAAAGGACCTGTCGCCGAATTGCAGCTGAAGAAGAAAGTGGTGCACTGGAAGTGCCGCCAATTGCAATTACGGCTTTTTTCCCCACTGCTTCCCCTGGAGCCGGCCCTGATTGCAGGCACCCAAGTTGGAAAATGTTGGCATAATAAGGTAGGTAGTGGAATCATGAGCAAAAATCAGCATGCAGTGATAAAAAAACACATTGTTAAACAATCTAGGTTTTAATAGATAAATGCAAGGTACTGGATTATAGGAGATGTAATTGTGCAGGTATTTTTAATCGTTTGTTGAATGCTGACAAGAAATTGATCTTCCTTAAGAATGAGTATGTTTCTTAGAAGCTAAATTGAGAGTTCTTCCTCTCCAGAGCCAAGGAGAAAGTGCCGGTGGTGACAACTTCATTCCCAAACACATTTTCTTGAACTGACTGGTATAGAAGAGTTTTTTGTGCTCTTGGTGGTGTATCGTGTCTGCCAAGGGATTTATACCTAATAATTTAGACAATTTGTGAATACAACCCCCCCATATGCTTACATATCAGTAAAAGTTTAATTTACTGAGTCTGATTCAGCACTATTCCTGCAGTTTTACACTGGTGTAACCTCGCATAACACTGAAGTAATAAGGATGAATCAGGCCTGTTTGCACCACAGTAAAAATCCCACCTTCAGTTGGAGCTGAGAGATTATAAGAGAAACATGATGGTATATAGCAGATCCAGCTACTCAGTTATAATACAAGAACTATTGCTAGTAAAGAGAGACATCATTTCCTTAATGTGGGGTGTGCAGGCTAGTTGAGACTAGCTCACTTGGAGTCCTTGGAAAGAAGTTCTTGTAAGAGTGGGTGGGTGACAGTTATGAACAAGATAAGAACGCACTTTCTATTTAAGTCAATTAAGATGATTCATTTTAAGGGGAATTCAGTCTCTGGAGCCTGTGAAAAGTCTAACGGTCAGTCTGTGAAGGGGCTTCTTCCCAGATGGTTTTGAATGTGCAACAGATAAATCTTTCTGAAAAGGATTGGCAGAGGTCGGAGGGGACACTTAAGTTTTAGCTAATTTCTTGTTGTCTCCATTGCAATGGAATTTATTTCCACCAGGCAAGTTTTTCCTTTACCACACGCTGGTCAAGTTTTGACACTGATCACAAAGGGAAATCATTCTGTACATTTGTGTTTAAAGAACT
Source organism: Chelonoidis abingdonii (assembly GCF_003597395.2). Classification (NCBI taxonomy): domain Eukaryota; kingdom Metazoa; phylum Chordata; order Testudines; family Testudinidae; genus Chelonoidis; species Chelonoidis abingdonii. Next base: position 23,470,273 of record NC_133777.1, read on the forward strand.
GCAGTTAAAAGTCCAGTTGAATTTGCAAACTGACAGATTTATTTTAGGCTTTATTGTGTTCAATTGCTAGCGCAGTTGCTTTTGGAATGCTTTTCACTTCTGGCCTTCAACCTTGGACAATGTCACACTCCAAACAGAAAGATCCCCCCCTTTTGTTATTCTCCAAGGCATTTGGTATCCAAATCACTCTCTTTTTTATTTGTGCTTGATAACAGCAATACAAGGTTAGTGGCAATGAAATCAGACAGAGGTACTAGAACAGCAATTACGTCAGCTGTCTCTAAGAGATTCCCTGGGGGGGTTAGATACTGGAAAAACTACTGTTTAATAAATAAATGTCATTAACTTTGACTGGTTGTTGAACCAAAATTATGGGTGGATCTGCCTCTTTCAAATATGTGTCTTCCTGACCTGTGGTTTTAAAGAGTGTTACTTTAAAAGGGTCATAAATGAAAAGTAATTGTCTTGTGCTAACTGACTAGAATAATAAAATTCCTCCCCATCTCCCCAGTTGAAATGCTTTGTTAGGGATGCATTTCCAGAACTAAAAATAAACTCACCAACTTTTATTTAGGGAAAATTATTAAACTGAGAAAAAGAAATAGCTTTTCAGAGTTAGAATTCACTTTGTATGGGCGGGGGCCGGAACATTTAGAGCTTATATCATCTTGGGTGTCAGAACTAGTGGATTCTGGAATATTTCCATAGGAAAAAACAATTTTGGATTTTGCAGTCTATAGTAATCAGAATAATATTTTACAGACTAAATTTAGCATTGGGGTAATGACTAGTGATCAAAATTATTAGTTTAATAATATGATGCTAAAATTTTGAATTCCATCATAGTTTCCCCTCAGTGGAAAGAAGGCAATACAAATATTAAGGGAGACAATGCAGTTCTATTTCCCTTTATAAAGATTATATCCTCAGATGCTTCAGTGAAGTATTACATGTATGGTGACTTCTATCACAGCATGCCAGCCAGCATCTTGTTGTAATTTGGTGTGTCTTTTCAATGGAGAGTGAAATCAGTAAGGATTTTGCTGCTTCAAAAACATCCTTTTAGTGGTTAAATTATCCAGAACTAAGGACCATCTCCTTTGATGCATCTTACAATACTATACAATATACAATACAATACATATTCAACTATCTGAATGAGAAGTTCAGAGAGTTTCCATTCAGAAATGTCAGAGTTCAGAGAAGAGACTGAAGTACCTCATGGAAGATATAGTCCAGCTAAATGAGCTGGGCTCATAGAACAGAACGTGGGGGAGGGATGACACATTAAAACTCCCAGGAGTCACAAAGGCATCTCAGGCAGATGCAGTTTAATGTTAATGACTTGAAAATAAATAAATACTTTTTCAATATTTTGTTTATGTTTCTGACAGAAAATCAAAATATTTATGGGAAAAAAAATCAGTTCTCCCATGCAAAGTTTTATTTTGTGGAAACTACATTTTCCATCAAAAATCATTGACTGAAAATTCCCAGTCAGCTCTACTGAACTAAATAAACAAAAAGTATGTTGGGTTTTAAGTACTACCACATCTCTAACTAAAAACGAAATAGATTTTCTCTCACCCCTTATGTGTCTTTGGTTGAATTAGGGATAATTTCCAAATGTCAACAGTTTGACCCACTATTCTTGCCCTACAAGGTCAAATGAGCCTTGAAATATGTAGCCCCTCACTACACTCACCAGATCAGCCTGAGACTTAGTTTTCATTCCATGGAAGCCTCCAGACAGACTGCTTTAAAACTGACTTTTCCCTTAATGAAGTATCTAACAATGTGAGCGGCCTGTGAGTTGTGTTGACTATTGGTTTGGCATTCCCTGCACATACCTGTAGAACTTCACAGAGTTTATAGAGTTAAATATACAATGCCACTAAAGGTGGAAGAGAGTTTAAGATGGATAAGCAATGGGAGGGAAAGGCACTTTCTAGAGGAGGTTTCTAAAGAGACAATTGAAGTGGTGTAGGATTCCAGAGAAGAAAACAAAAACAAGGAACGGAAACAAGTGCAGTGTAGTTGCCCGCACAACATACACTCACATCTTCAGCTTCTGGATCACATACCCTGCTTCTCTGTTCAAAGGCATCAGAAACATAAGCAGTTCACCTCAGAATATCCATTTACATTTTCGCTTTGAGTGTTTTATTACAAAAGAATAACAGCCTAACTGATAAGTGGTATCCCCAATGGTTTTGTGGTCCTTATTTGAAATTAAGCTACGTATAGTGGTATGAATAATCTCTTATTTCATCCTGAAGTTCTGCTGTCCTCATCCATTTGGTCTACATTGATGGCTGGAGTATCCAGAAAAACAACACTCAGGGCTTGGCTACACTGGAGAGTTGCAGCACTGTAAACCCAAAACCAGCGCTGCAACTTACTCACCGTCCACACTTGCAAGGCACACACAGTGCTGCATCTCCCTGGCTGCAGCGCTGGTTGTACTCCTGCTCTGCCTCGGGTATAAGGATTGCAGCGCTGGTGATGCAGCGCTGCTCCGCAAGTGTGGCCACCAAAAGCGCTGTAATTGGCGTCCGAGGTATTCAGAGGTATCCCAGGAATGGCCTGGTTCAGCCACTCTGGCTCATCAGTTTGCACTTACTAAGCCCTGGCCTCAGGTGACCCGCCCTTTAAATGCCCCGGGCAATTTTAAAATCCCCTTCCTGTTTGCTCAGCCAGGTGTGGAGTGCAATCAATCAGTGAATCTTTCTACGGTTGACCCCATGCCTCTCCACGCGCCAAACAGCCCCAGCAGAGGCAATGCGAGTTGATGGACCTCATCAGTGTTTGGGGAGGAAGCTGTGCAGCACAGCTGCACTCCAGCCATAGGAATTACAGATACCTATGGGCAGATCTTCAAGGCCATGCTGGAAAGGGCCATGACCGGGACGTGTGCAGTGCAGAAGTTAAGTAAAGGAACAAGCCGCGAAGTGCCTATTGCCAAAGCCTGCCGGGAACCGAATGCTTAGGTGCCTGCCCCAAGACTGCCATTTTTTACAAGGAGCTCGGACGCGATACTTGGGGAATGGACCCCACTGCCCAATCGCGGACCACGATGGACGTTCAGAGCGGAGAGTAGGAGGGAGCGGTAGAGGAGGGGAGGAAACTGAGAGGGGTTACTGGGTGAGGGACGACACCCCGGAGTCCAGGAGGGCATGCAGCCAGCGGCTCCTTCTCAAGCCAGAAGGAAAGGTAGCCTTCGCAGCAGTGGAACTGTTGGTGAGAGAAGCCAGAGGAGCGGGCTCCCGGTAAGCAGCTTTTATTTTCAGGATGTAAATGTTTCACGAGAGGAGGAGGTGTTGTGGCTGAATGTATTGGCATGCACAGTCTAGATGATGACTAGCCATCTGATGCTGGTCTATCACGGTCGTTGGTATCCGCCTTGTAATCTCTTCAAAGTTCAGCCGAGCACTGGGCAATGGCGCTGGCAAGTTTCATAGGGAGAGACCACTGTAGTGGTCCTATTCCCGTCAGGCTAACGCGCGTCCCGCGCACTGTGCCATGAGGGTGGGGGGATCAATTGCCTGCACACAGCAAGCTGCACAGGACCGAGAGCGCGAATCCAATGCTGTAGAAGACCCATCCCTTGCTTCCCAGGTGACCGCAGCAGCGGAGATTCTTCCAGGATAAACTCCTGTGGAAATTTGGGATAGTGTTCAGTGTAGGTTTCCCCTGCAGCTGTTTGCTTTCCCCAATGCACAGAAAACCCCCAGTTAAAGCCGCTAACCAATCTTCCCTTCCCAGGTGGACCACATCAGCGAGATATCTGTCCAGGATTAACTAACTCTGCTCCTTCCCCTAACTCACCTGTCTTTCTGCAGTGGGTGTTGTGTGCTCTGTTTTATGTGGCAAGTATGCTAAAGTGAGCTTGTAACTCCTCACTGTGCTTTACACAATGCTGCCTCTCCGTTAAATGTTTCATTTTTGTCTTTCTATAAACGTGTTCTTGAATTCTCGACTGCTGTATGAGAGACTCGTGAAAGGCTACAAAACCTGAGGAGAAACCACAGAAAAGCAAAGAGATATGGTAAAGCAGTTATGAAATCAGGTCTGCAGAGAGAGTAAAAAACTCCAGGAAAAATGCAGCAGTGGAGGGAAAGAGAAAGCAGGAGAAAGAAGTGGCTCAGAAGAAAAGCACAAGCAGCTGATAAGCATCCTGGCGCCACCAAACGGAATGTATCCAGTCAGTCTAGCCATGCAGGCAGGCACCTACCGTATGCCCCCCACCCAGTCCAAAACTCTTGTCGCCTTGTGCCCCAATGTCAGCTCAAAAAACCCCCTTCTCAGCATCAGTTCTTACCACACCAGCTTGCCCCAACACTGTACGTTTCACCTCACCAGCCCTGCAGAACTAACGACCCTTACCCTCTGCACTCAATTCCCTACCATGCCAGTATTTTCAGTCCGGTGCAGCAGTCATTGCACAGCACTCAGACAAGGACATATTCAAACCTCTGATATACAGTCACCCACCCACCCCTGCGCTTTTTAGTTTATATTTTTGTTCATAAATGAATTCTATGGGCGTTTTATAAACAATTTTTTTTTATATTTGCAGAAAGTGACATGCTTACCCGGTAGCCCCGGAAAAAAACTACGGCACTGCAAATCATGATAAACCACATGCACTTCACTCCCGTGCAATGCACCAACATACTGTTTGGGTTTTCAGCCTTCAAGACTTCCTTCCCTTGGCATCCCTAACTCCTTGTAGCCCTGTGCTGGAGCCTCTCTAGTAGCCTGCTCTCTGGCTGTGACAAATTCAGCCTCCAGAGCACCTGCACACTCGTAGTACAAATTCCTCACTGAATGTTCACCCTTCCTTCAAAATATTATGGAGGGTACAGCACTTGACTATTACCGAAGGGAATGCTTGCTTCTCCCCCCAAATGCTAGCTTCATAAAGAGATTCTCCAGCGTCCTTTTAACAGCAAACGGACCATACTTCCATCATTCGGCACCGCGTTCAGCCTGTGTTAACCGGTCCTTTGCTACCTGTCAAGTCCCTTACAACGGTTTCATGAGACCAAGGCGGATTAACAGGTAAGCGGTTCTCCAAGGAATCACAATGGGCATAAGTTCACTACACCTTATGTAGATCTTCCGGTCTGGGAAAAAACAGTCCATCCTGCAGGCTTTCCTTGAAACAGGTCACTGTTCCGAAAGATGCGTGGACATCTTTGCACCTTTCCAGGGACCAGGCCTGTGTATAATTGTTACGTTACGCCCACGGTGAATCCATAAGCCTGGAGAACCATAGAGAAACACCCCTTCCGATTAATGTACTCGGGACGCTATCAGCTGGTGGGTTTGGTGCCACGGAATAGAGAATTATGCATCCCATCTATTGCCCCTCCCAACAGTCTAGGGAACCCATTTGTGCAAGCGGCGATGCCAGAGTGCGTGTGCATGCCCCGAGAGTCCGGTTGGTTCCTTGGCGAATGCAATTATGGCGCGTTGCGAAGCGTGTGATGGACTGCATTCGCGAACGTTCGACTTTCCCACTCCAAAACTGCGTTCGCGACTGTAGTTTTAAGTGTTCGTTGAGATGCACTCCGATTGCAATAGCGCACTCTTCGTCGCACGTGAGGCAGCTCTCAATCTCGTGTCCGCGCTGGCAGGTGGGGCGAGCTCCTCACAGCGACTCATGATAGAGTGCTATTCTCATCCAAAAGTTCTGCAGCCACTGCTTGTTATCCCAGACTTCCATGACGACTGTATCCCACCACTCAGTGTTTTGCTTCCCGAGCCCAAAGCGGCGTTCCACGTGCTGGCATTCGCTTGGCACAGCAATTTAGTGTTCATATGCATCAGGCGGACTCGATCATCATCGTCGACTCTCACTGTCACTGTTGGAGCTGAGGATTAGCTCCATGCCAAACGTAATGCTGCTTGGCAACACTCGAATCAGCAAAGTCCTCCAGCCAGGTGGGGGCGCCTTCCAGCAGAGGGCTCCGATTTCGCCCAGAATATCAGGCGCTGGGTCAACACGAAACCGTTGGGGCTCCAATGGCGCCAACATCGTGGACATGAAAAACCAGTGGACGTTGGCTGTTGAGAAGCGATGATAGCACACGGGGCTTTGGGATCAGGAAGCAGCTGACGAACTCGTTCCTCCCCCTTCACACAATATGTGTGATTGCGCCAAAATGAGTACGAGGTGCTCTGTCGGTAGCTGCCCACAATGCACCACTCCCAACAGCGCTGCAAATGCTGCAAATGTGGCCACACTGCAGTGCTGGTAGCTGTCAGTGTGGCCACACTGCAGTGCTTTCCCTAAACAGCTGTACGAAGACAGCTGTAACTCCCAGCGCTGCACACCTGCAAGTGTAGCCAAGCCGTCAGAGAGGCTGGTTACATATTTTCTCTTCTAACATTACCTCAGAAAGGTGTGCGCAATATGGTAGTCCACACCCACTTTCCTAGAGACATTTTTTGGCAGTCAAGTCCCCTCCCTCCTGCCCACGAGTTGGAATGTAAATTCTTAATTGAAGGCCTAATTCTCAGTCCTGTCAGGCAAGCTTGTAAAAGATACCTTCGGAACATGCATTCCTGGTTTCTAGGTCTGTGCTACGATGTCATCACTTGGTGTTTCCCAACACACGTGAGCATAACTCCAGAGTCAGATCACCAGATATAGTCCTCATTCCAAAATATACAGGAGTCACTTAACAGTAAGATGCCAGAAATTTATTTCCTTCAGTGACACTGAACTGCCTTTTTACATTAATAATCATCAAGATGCAACACTTTCCTTGCAGAATGCATGACACCAGACTCAGAATCTGGCACAACAATTTAATTATAATGACTTTATCCTATGTTTCTCTCCTTAACCTTATGGATTACTTAGGCATTGGGATGTGAGTACTAGAGCAGGACAAAAAACTGTTTTCTCATTCCGTGAAATCTTTCATGATTCCAAAAAGTCTTATTTGGACAAAATGGAGATCGATGAAATGTTTTCCATGACAAATGAGAGAGAGAGAGAGACCCATTCCAGACAAGAATGGTGGTTAGCCATTACAGGATTCGGCGTGCAACCCAGACCAGCAAGGGGTTGAGTCACAGCCTGCCCTGTAACCCTGGGTGCCTCAAATGCTTTGCTACGGTAGCTCCCTGCCTGAGATGTTCAAAGTCAGCAACAAACACGCAAGTCACACTCTGAGGGTCTGTGTATAATTTCAGTGCTGGTCCAACAACTGCAAGCTCAGCAGCCTGCCAGCAACATACTAGTCATGCTCCTAAGTCTCTACCAGCTTTGGTTACTGCTTGCAAGGTGACTCCAACACCCTCCCAGTCCTGAATTTTCCCCAAACCAGGTGCTTTGTAATATCCAGCCCTCTCCTGGAAAAGTCCAGAGAAGTAATAAGATTTGTTTATTCCTCTAAAGACCCACAAGCACATCACAGTCTAGTCCCTTATCTGGGGTAAATACACTCTTCTATTTAAACACGGCATTGAGCTGTTTGTAATTAAAATAAAACAAATATATTAACAACAGAGCAGAGGTTACGTGAAGCCAAGTAAAAGGAATAAAGTTAGAAAGGATTACAAAGAAATAAAAGTGAAAAAGACATCTAAAAGCTTAACACAATCTAGCAAGGTACAGCCTTTGTTGAAGATGTTTTTTTCTCACCTACATTCAGTTCCCAGAGACTTCAATCCCCCCTTGGTTGAAGGACCCATCTTTCTCAGCCCAATCCCTGCCACCCCCAGCTGAAGCCAGAGTCCAAGCCCTGCTGCCCAGAGCTGAAGCCAAAACCCTGCCAGGAGGGCTGAAGCCAGAGCCCTACCACCTATAACTCAGCTTCACAGGGCCCCTGGCAATTGCCCTGCTTGCTATCCCCTAACACCAGCTTTGTGTTCATTTTCGTGGTTCATTGTTTATTTCCCGCATCCTGTCCATGACTTTCAATAAAAATACCCGGGCCAGAATCATAGTCTTAACCATTACTGATGGGCCTAGATTGAATCATCTCTAAACTTCAGGCATTCCCCTCTATCAATAAGAACTTGGATCAAGGTTTGACATACATCAGTGCCTTAGGAGCTAAAATATGTTCACTTTGAGTAGTGAGGTACCAGTGATTTTTATAGAATTTCTCACAAGATTACCCACTGGCAAGGCTGAAATGACCTGAGAAACACTCATGTTTCATTATAAGAATACCAACCAGTTTCTGAACACATAGCATACATCCAACATGAATCTGCTCAATGAAGCGTAGCTATTCATTTCATCTTACAGCAACAAGCTGAAACATGATTCCAAGTTCAAAAATTGAAGGCAACTTTACTATTGTATCCCTAATCAAGGCAGCATCTCTCTCTTACTTGTTGTCTTAAGACATGTTTAAAATTGTACTATTCACAATTTCAGTGCTTTGAGATAACAAGCAAACTGTTAATAGAAACTCAAACTACTAAATTAAGATCAGACCAAACAATCAAAAATCCCAAACTTACCTCACCACATTGGTCAGAATGCTTCTGCACAAAAACAGGATGCAAACCAGCTTTTTAAAAAAAACCCTTATTTTTATGTTCTTCCTCTAAATGTAACAAAAATATGTGGAGATTTCTCCCGCTTTTCCAAAGGTAGCTAAAAAAAAACCAGTTTGGAACATCAACTGCTACTGAGAAGCATAGAATCCACAGTACTGATCATGCACTCCAATGTTGACTTTTAAAACTGATTTGCAATTTTAATATATATACAAGCATTTTGTAAAATGATTTGGGAATCTCAAAGAGTTTTATTGGTACAGATTTTTTTAAAGCACTTAAATTTATCTCCAATAAACCTTTTCCAGAAGATTTTATGATACATACAAAAATATAAAGAAAAATTCAAAAATATGTATTCAATTCAAATTCCTTGACAGTGTTTTTACTAACACCTCACATTATTAAAGCTGAAAGATTTAAAAAAATCTAATTTAGTTTTCACCATTTATGCTGTGCACAACTAGCATATTCTAGGGTGCAATCCAGATCAGTGAGGGGTTGTATCACCACCTGCCCTGCAACCTTGGCTAATTGGCAATGCTTTGCTGTTGTTGCTGCCAACCTGGGATGCTCACAAGCAGCCAAACAGCATGCAGCTCACACCCTGAGGGTCTGTATATAGCTGCAGTCCTGCTCCAGAAACTCTGACCCCAGCAGCCTGTCGGCAACACTCCAGTCACACTCTGGCTTTCACCAGCCTTGGTTATTACTTGCAGAGTGACCCCAGCACACTCCCAGTATTGAATTTTCCCCAGAACATGTGTTGTGCACTGTCCAGCCCTCTCTTGGGCAGTTCAGATAGAAGGTTCGTTGCCCCATAAGAAATCAACATCCAACGGTCTGCTCCTTTAACTGGAGTTACTAAACAGTTCAGTTTAAACTACACTGGATTAGTTTTTGACTAAAAAATAAAACAAGTTTATTTAACTAAAAAGAGAGCTTTTAAGCGCATAAAAGTATAAGGCATAAGAAATGGTTACAAGAGAAATAAAGATAGAATGCTTTCTGTGGCTAAAACTTAATAAACTAGAGCTGGTTCAAGCAGGGGAGCTGGAATAATCTGTATAGTAGGGGTGCTTAGAGACAAACTGTAAACCCTGTATATGATGGAAATGACCTCAAGCCAGGGGGTGCTGCAGCACCCCCAGCACCCCTAGTTCCAGCACTTATGGGTTCAAGATAAATCCTTACCACATGTTCCCAGCAACAGAGCTGATCAAATTCTCCAGCCAGGATCCAACCCCCCACAAGTCCAAGCACTGGTTCCTTTGTCTTCTCAGGTGAAAGAGAGACAGAGAGAGACAAAGAAAGAGGCTAATCGAGGGGGTGGGTGGAGGGAGTTTGCCTCTCATTTTTATAGTCCAGTCCCACTTTGAAATGGATTTTCCTGAGGGTACCCCTAGATAAAGTTCCTTCCAACTGTGAGGACGGAGATAAGGAGTCTGACAGTGAAAGAGGTTCCATGCTGTTGTTTGCTTAAATGCAGATCGATCTGTTCCTGCTCCACTTTGATGCCAAAGAATGGCCACTTGACTGGTGATGGCCAATCAGCTTTGATGTCACCTGGTTAGTGGCATCAGGTTGTCCATTGTCTTTGAGAAACAGGTTTACCCACTCCCTACACTTGTCTGGTAAACACACCTCAGTCATAGTTTCAGCTTATGTTCATAACTCTTAATGTGCATTTCGTACATACATTACACAAGAATATTCACGATCAGTGTGTTACCTAAGAATATAAGAATGGCCATTCTGGGCCAGACCAATGGTCCATCTAGCCCAGTATTGTGTCTTCTGACTGTGGGCAATGCCAGATGCTTCAGAGGGAATGAACAGAACAGGCAATCACTGAGTGATCCATCATCCCCTGTTGTCCGCTCCTGGTTTCTGGTAGTCAGAGGCTAGGGATACTCAGAGTATGGGGTTGCATCCCTGACCATCTTGGCTAATAGCCATTGATGGACCTATCCTACATGAACTTAGCTAATTATTTCTGAACCCTGTTATAGCTTGGGCCTTCTTTGTTATTAGTTGTCAAATGATACCTTACAAGGCATATTTTGTACAAAGATTATCACAATAGTGTATAGGGTGTGAATACTGGGGGCATTTGGTCACAACAGTTTTTGCACTTCGCTCAGCATGGCTAAGCTGTTTCACTTTCTGGTTCTCATGTACTAGTAGTTTCTAGCCCTGCAGGGGAAGGTTAAAATTTTAATTTTTTAATTAAAAGAAAAAACAAAAATATTGGCTCTAAACTGATGGACATTGCTTCTTAAATCTGGTAATGGAGAAAAAAATCAGATGAAGAAAAGCTGGCATGGACATTGGGAATTGAGGTGATTTAAACGGTTACTCTGGTGGCTGTTTTGGCCACATCATGGATGTACTCTGAGACTCAACCCCACTGATCTACCTGGTAGAATACACACATGAATATATTTTAATAGTGTGTTTAATCTGAGTGTGTTCTTGTGTGCTTTTAATTCATCTTGTTTAGCTGCTCATTTCCTGTTTATTTTATATTTTACCTATATTTATGCCATTTTAAGTAATTCTTTTACTATCTCCTGCAAAGGAAAGATACCCCTATGGTTAAGACACTGGACTGCATGATCTGCGTTCTTTTAGCAGCTCTATCATGGATTTACTGTGTGACCTTCAGCAAGTCAGTTGGACTCTTTGTGCCTCAGTTTACCCCTCTGTAAATTAATACCTATCTCATGGATGCTGTGGAGCTAGATTCATTTATTCTAAAAGTCTAATGTAAAATGTAACATTTAATTCATTAGATAGTAAATTATTTGGGGCAGCACCTAGCACAATAGGTCTTGGTCCATGCCTGAGGCTCTTAGGTACTGTGGTAATACAAATAAAATAATGATCCTCAGATGGCATTGTATTATATAAAATTCTGTTCATGTATTTCCTGCCTCTTTTCCTCTGCTTTCCCACTTCATGGCTGCCGCAAACAGCCCAGAATCCTCCAGACAGTTTGCTGTTAGGACACTTGCCTTCAATATAAGAAATTAGGGTAGGTTGCCCTAACAAGCAGTGAATTGGGTTTCTAAATCCCTTTGCACAGATTACAAGACTAAGCATGATTAGAGTTTAAAGTTTGAGGTTCCCCGCACTTAAATTTGTAACTGTACTAGATACTTGCTAAACAGAACTGCAGCTATGATACTGTTACATTGATTAGCTGATGTAGTATTAAAGAGATGCATCCTGTCCACACTAGAGTTGAAAAAAATGATAATACCATTACAGCTGTACCTGAGGCATATACCTATAAAATATGGTTATACATTTTTCTAGTGTAGATGGGAAGAGTGGGGCTTTAAAGTTAAAACTTTTCAAGGCTGTTGGGTTCTTGGGAACTACTATTTTGGACTTGCAGCCAAAAGTTCAAGTGGTTCCCATTAAATGGATGACTAATGATGAAACTGCTCCTCACAGACTCAGCTACTAAATTGTAGAATGCCATCAGTAGGGCATTTCCCAGTTTTAAGTGCAAACACACTTAAAGTGCACCATTTAGCAACATCAGCTGGAAGCCTGGGAAAATACAGCCTGTCTGGCACCAAAATTCTTAATTGAAAAACAACTCCAACCTGCTAAGCCTCTGGGGATATTGACATTAACTAAAACCTTAAGTGTCATACACAAATGATGGGAAATGAATAGTAAAAAGAAAGTAGGATCTTCCAACTAAAGTCTGAGAAAAGCCAGATGATTTTAAGGTCCAGGCACAGCTCAACTGAGACAAGATGAGACAAGTCAAGTGCTTGGGAGAGTAACCTATTATAACTGATACCTCTAAGGGAGATAGAGGATTCCCTGCCACCATTTAATACAATACCACAGCATTGTCACTGAAGTGACAAAAAGACTGTCACTTGCTGCTTGAGAGCACTGTGGTAAACATGCTACCTATATTGGCCCCTTTCCCCTTTATAATGTCAGCCTGCAATTTATTCATTCTAAGGCCTATTGTAAACACTGATCTCCATCATCACAATGTGAGTTGGGGATACATGGAAGACCTAGCCATCTATCATTTCATATCATATATGCATTATGGCCAGATTCTGCCCTTGCATGTCCACAATGATGTCAAAGAGGACAGAAAAGCAAAAATTTAAGAGGAAAATTTAGCATTAGAAGCTAGAAGTGTTAAAATACTCTCCAACGTCCACAGCTTGTATGGAACAGTAAGTTTTTCCAAAATACACTTAAAAATTCCCTACGTGCGGAACATCTAGTCCAAATGGCAACAAAGTCTCAAGAAACCGCACTCAAATCTAACAACTCACAGCCAACAGCCAACGTCATTATGGCAATGCAGTGACAAAGACTGCTGTCTATCAAAGCATGGAACAGGCAACACAATGATAAATCATGATTTCAGACTCTGTGCAGGAGCAATCTTCTTTTGGGAGGCTGGCAAAGTTGTGTTTGCTGTTTTAGTACTTCTGGATCTCCTCGAGCCATTCAAAGCACATATTTCTTGTTTACTTTGTTTTCCAGCTGACATCCAGGAATCCTAGCTGGGGTGGTTGTGCAACTCTAGGTCTAAATGAAACATGTAAATGCAATTACTGTTTGATGTGGCTGCCTCTTGAGAATACAAGCAAAGCTATAGAGAATACAGGGTTTCAAGTGACCAAATTCCACTCAGTTAGTGAGTCCAGTTAGCCTTGGCTGCCTTTCATATAGTGAAGTGCCTAGTGTCCATTGGTACCAGCTATTGCGGCATTAAAACCAACCAGCTCTGATGGTTACCATAATGTTGGGAAGATACCCCCTACCAGAATCCAGCTCTCTGGATCTCTGCCTACACTGTACATTTAAACTTAAGAAAAAAATACTTTTTTCATTTTCATTTAACCCTGGAAATAAGCCTATGATGTGGTGCCAATATTTTAACAAAGAGCTCCCCAAAACATTTTTCTCTTTAGCCGGTCATAAAAATCATGTACCATAAGAACGTGTGTTTACAAAGAGGAGGGTAAGGAACTAGAAAATCTATTAATTTGTTTTCTCATTTAGACCACTGCTCTCATAACCAAGGAGGGAGGCAGCACCACTGAGCACTCCAGCTTATATTAAGGGCACTTCCTGTAAGTGTTATACTTTTGTTTCTAACAAAATACACTTGAATATATTCATAGCATAATGGCTCTTAATGTGCAGAACTGGAAGAACTCCCGTTCCTCCACAGGCCCCCAATGCACTTCTGTTTCAAGTTGAAGGCCCTGATCTTCTAGGCCAAATGTCCATCAACACTAATGAAACTGTCTTAAAAAAAATCCCAGTGTTGTTAAAACTGGTTCAGCTTCACCAGCTTTAGGAACATTGACAGCCCTAGAGTAGGTGGCCCTCCAATGTTTTAACACAGTGGTGATAGAAGGTAGGCTAAAAACGCTGGTGGAAACAAGCAGCCCATCTACACTATGGTTCCCAGAGCTGCCTATAGTGGTGGAGCTCCAGTATTAGCAACACATTTTCCAAAAGTTTCCCTAGCGTAGACAGCGCCGAACAGTTGGAATCCAGTGTTATCAGAAACTGCAAACCTCTCCATGACCTCCCAAGAGAGCTGCTCTTCACTGGGAGGGTGCAGCTTATCAGCAGGAACTGTGGCAGAGCTGGTGATAAAGCATTTTTTTGTCACGGAGGTCTGGCTATAAAACGAACTCCGAAAGGAACTGGTCACATTGGGGGCATGCTAGTAAACTCTCCTCGCTGAAAAAACTTTCCTGCCCTAACTAGATTGACGGAGGTGTGTGTGTGTGTGTGGGGGGAATTACAGGTATTATTTCAAGCACAGTCTCCTATACTAGAAAAGGAGAAAAAGAGACTCCATAGAGTGCTCACCATGGAGTTGTAATTTACATGGAAAGTGCTTAGATACTATGGTGATGGATTCTTACAGAAAACTGTTTGACAAAGAGATATTGTGAATGGGGAGTGGCAAACTAATAGGGTGCATCCACACAGGGATAAAAAACCAGAGCTGGCCTGGGTCAGCTGACTGGGGCTTGCAGGATTCCAGGGTGAAAAACTGCCAAAACCCCAGCAATTTTTAGCTCAGCAGCCTGTGCACATAAGTTCAAGTCAGCTGACCTGGGCCAGTTGCAGCCATGCCACGAGTCTTTTATCTCTGTGTAGATGTACCCACAGGAGACTTTTAAAAGTTTCATTGTTTGGTATATTCCCAAGAATTACTGGCATGGATGATTTAGGAATTTTCAGAGAGTAGGGGGGACTCCATCAGCAGCAGTGGAGTCATCCCAACCTTCTCTGCAATTTGGTGGCAGAATTTTAAGAAGGTGCTCCCTGGAGCACTCTTCAACCTATTGCTTCAGTCCTGACAGATCTCACACAGCTTTTCCTGTGTTCCCTGCTCCAACTGCTATGCAGCATTTGTTTTGGACAAAATTACTTTAGCTATTCTCACAATATACTAAAGGTTGGTGTATAACAAACAGCTATATCACTAACAAATGTGCTTACTGTCCCTTTCACCTGCAAGGTCTATGCTCTCTTCAGAAGTGGGCTGCCAATTTGTGTTCTGCACAGACAGATGTAGAAAATACTAGGCTCTCCCATGACTTTTTATTCATTGTGTTTTTTTTTTTAAATCTAAAACAAGTGTTATTCAGACTGGAGGTATCGGTTCAGTCTGTAAAAAGAAAACATGCTCGTTTCCCCCCAGTTCTTATGTGAAGTATGTGCACTCTGCATGTCACAAGGTTATTGAGCATCCATGATGGATTTATGTCTGGGGAATTCAAGTTTTCTTGGTAAACAAAATGGTCTGTTCCCATAGGAGCTGATGGGTCAAATTTATATAAGCTGGTGGAACTCTGGTATAAGCAACTTTAATTCTACTTCAGAGCTGTGCTTATGCCATGATGGAATTTAGCTACTGCACTGAAGAAGCTGCTACCTAATTTGCCCTTAACAGATTCAGAGACAAGTGTTATCTTGAAAGTATCTTTAAGCATTTGCCGCACTTGCCAATTAGACTCAGTCTGATATTGAGCTGGGACCCTAATGGCTTAAACCCCTATTGATTGAAGATTTCAACTCATAACTGATTGAATGTTGTAAATCTGTCTATTCCATAAATTCAATTAGTAGAGCTCCCTAAGTGGTGACTAGACTCAATGGGTGAATAGTCTGCACATCACTGCATGCAAGAGTCAAATGCAAACCCTTGCACATTATAGACAGCAGCTCTAACTGGGTGGGCCTAAAGGAGCCTCTCCTTGAGTGAACCTGCTGGAGCCACGTAAGCTATTCTCAGCTGGAAGAGAGTCTTTGCATATCTTACATTTCATAAGCAACTCTAAATCACAATGCAGCACAGAATTCTGTGTAAAGCCAAACCCAGTGGGTGTGCAGTTTTGCTTTCTTTGTCCTTCTGCCATTTCTAACTTTGGCTGACATTGTTTCCTTTGGGAATCTAGAAAAAACATGCAGTTCCCAGAGGCTCCAGTTGCAAAGGTGAACTTCTTGCTTGATAAAGAAGTATGGAGCCAGATTCGAGCAGTCTATGAAAATGGTGTAAATCCAGAGGAATTCTTCTGATTTTCTCTACTGCTACTCCTGTTTTACATCAGTTACTGAGAGCAGCATCTGCCTGTGGTTTTTGTTTTTTAAATAGCAAAGTCCAAATCTTGTAGTAACTATTCATAAGCAGTTAGAAGCCACCATCACTCAGCAGGAAAGCACACCGTAATTTTGTTTTTTTCAGGTTATTTTATTAGTCTTAGCAGATTGTTGCAATTTGTAACCTTAAACTTTTTAGTTTTTGGCATAACTGTTAAATTAAACTTCAAAAGTCTTTGCGGGGTTTTCCTTGCTGGCATGGGAACATTTCTTGTCTCAAAGCTGGAACCAGTGCTTAGTGTCTAGTTGAAAGAGGTCACAGATCTGGCAAATAAAATTTCTAAATCCTGGAGCTGGGTTGCAGAGGGACATGCTTTCATCCCTGTCTGAGGAAAAAACCCTCAAATTGGCTTCTGTCCCTGCTTCCCCATCTTTTGAAGTGTAAGCACTCGGGAGCCCAAAGAGCCCAGTGACTCCCCTCTGTCCTTCCCAGACTCCTGTCAACAGTGGGATGGTCTTCTGTTCCCCCTCCTCCCTGCAATCCTGGGCCTGGGAAGAGGGGCCCCCGCTGCAGCCCCCCCCTCAGCCTGGGAGAGGGGTATAGAAAACCCCAGGAGCTGCTGGAGGAGCAGTGGTAAGGCTGCAGGGGCAGAACTGACATGAGGCTGAAAGGGCAGGAGGACAGATTTTAAGAGCCAGAATGAATAGTGCTTTCTTTCATGAATAGTCCTATCAATTTCAATAGGTGATATTCAACTTAAGTAAGATGCCAGAATCTGGTTCCATTTTAGTATCCTCATCTGTATTTTAAAAGCCAATTGATAGAAGGGAAACCACTGGCGGCATATGGATATTGAACATTTATTTTCAAATAAGCCATGCACAAAAGAAAAGCTAGGAGAGAAAAAAAACCAAACCAAACCAAACCAACCAACCAAAACAAGCAAACACACACAAGGCATGTTAGGCCAGAATTCAAAAGAATCATCCTCTAAAACTGTTACAGAAACAATGGTATATTTTTTACCTAATAAATACTGTCCTGCTATGTCTTCATTCAGGAGGTCAGACTAGGCCATCAGAAGTTACCAAGGGTCATGGTGCATTCTCCATCACGGACAATTTTAGAATCACATTTGGATGTTTTTCTGAAAGATCTGCTGTAGCAATGACTGAGGATGTTGTATGGCCTGTGTTATGCAGGTGGTCAGACTAGATGATCACAATCGTCCCTTCTGGCCTTGGAATCTGAATACTTCCAACCAACTAGGATTTCATAATACTGTTACGGTGGGGGTCACCAGGTGGCGCTGTTGTAATCCACACACCTTCTGGGTGTGATGTTCAGTCCCATCTACTGGCACCAAGACCACTTGAAGAGAGAGAGAAAATGAGTCTGCTCTGCAGCCTTAGCTAACAGCCAGACAGCTTTTAGCTCATGTGATACAGGCTCATGCACAAAGATCCCAGGTTCAATCCCACATGACAACAACCAGATTCTGTCCGTGTTACACTATTACAGGCCTTATGTTCCTTTTCTTAGCGCACAAGCACCGTGCAGGTTTTTGAACAACGGCCTGTGTTAACTTAGTGAATATGTTGTCTTAGAGCTGTGGCAAGCAGCAAGGGAGCTCATTCTTTGCTTTAAATCATTCCACCTCGATTCTTGGGCCTGAGTTGCTCCCTGAGAACTGGGGATTGGGTCTTTGACTGAGGTTTCTGAAAGATGGCATTGAATGCATGTTGCTTAGAGCTGTCCTTGGACAGAGCAGGTCACAAAGTGGAAAAACTAACAAGAATATACCCAGAATCCACACCACTGATTTCCCCTCCAAACAGGAAACTGACCTGCAAGATTCCCCTCCCCCCAACATCTGATACCCAGCTTACCCTTAATGCATGAAAAGGACAGAGATGCTTTCTAAGTTGTAGTATTCTAAACAATGGGCCAGTTCAGAGATCTTCACTCTACCTTACTCAAGAATGACACCTATTAACCAAATAAAAGGCTCTTAGTATTCAGCTTATTTGTAGTCTACAGTTCTGTCCAACAATGCCTAGGTCTGGCCTTTGATTATTCACACTGCTTTTCAATAAAAGAACAACATGACAATATCTGGCAAAATTAACAGCTGCAGGGTTTGTAGCTGTTATTAAGGGCTATGAATTAATATCAAACTGTGCAATGTAAGTGTTTATACTTATAGCTAAATGCCTATTCTTTCGCTTGTCTTTTCCAATCTAATTTTTTGCTGGACATCTGTGATCCACTGAAATCCTCTCTGAATTAGAGCCTTGTGAAACTGACCCAATGAGGCCCACCCATTGAGCTGTGCAGACCTGACTTTCACTTATTCTTTCTTCCTCAGAATAGCTAAATGCAGACAGCAATTCTGACAACATTTTGGTTTTGGAACTCCCCCCAAAAAACCCAACAACTCTAAACCACTGCAGTTACCTGAGACATCTCCCTCACAGACAGTGACGTACAACTCCTGGCGCCATGGATATTCATTTTGACTGCCTCCTCTTCTTCACCCACTCACTCTCGTTAAGGAAAAGGAAAGTATGCAATTTAAAAGCTGTCACAGTGCAAGCTTACAGAGGTGATGTGCCTTGGTAAGACACTCAATTAGTTGGTGTTACGATACTGCAGCAGACGAACCCACAGTTAGACCACAGATTACTGTTCTTCTACAATACCATTAAGAATACTGGACCTACTCTAAACTGTAGTGTGAGTTAAGGGCAGCATTCTGATCCTACAAGTGAGTTGAATAGCATAGATTAATCTTAACTGTATGAAGGCTCAGTGCCCTATTCCTGCAGGATGCTTCAGAGGCCAACGGGAAGCATTCTGGAGTAGAATTTACTGCTGCTTTGAAAAGGCACAGCATGCACCATCTCTAATACACAGGGCACACTAGAATATGATGATAAGGTGAACCACCACCTTTCATGCTCCCATCATGTTCTCCAGAACCTCAGCTTTCAGTTTTAAAAGGTCAGTTTCTAGCAGCGGTGGTTCCAAAAAACTTCAAAAATATAAACCAAGTGTAACTGATGCAGAGATGTCAGAGTCAGCAGAAAGCCTCCCCTCTCCCCGCCCTACATACACCCACACACAAACAACAAGCCAAACCCAAGGAGAACAGCAGAACCTCTGGGCACATTTGAGCACCACGGAGGTGGCAGCCAAGTTGAAGGAGCCCTGAGGAGCTCAGTAAATGTGCATAATCATATTTTGAACATCTGCATAATCTGCTGGGAGCAGTATCTGATTCTTGCAGCTCACCTGAGAGATACTTTTTCTATGGTTGACCCTGGAAGCAGACCACCATCTTGCCCCTCTGCCCCATAATACATGATACCAAACAGCATATGTATGTTATAGCAAACAAACTAACCCACCAATCATGCCCCCCTTGGGCAGATGCTTCATGAGGTGAAAGGCTGAATAGGATTTGGCTTTAACATATTTAAAAATGGTAATATGAGACCAACGTATAGAGGCTTTGCACTATCATGCATGATAGATGAGTGTGTCCAGTAGTTGACTGAATACATGGATTAAAAGTAAAAGTAGCACTTGTGTAATGTTCTCCCTGTCCTACAGCAATATGGGAGCTTGGATTTATCTAAATGTATGGTCTAAGGTAGGCTTTGATTTCTTACTGAAAAGTGATCTTATCCTGGTAAGTCCCACCATTTTGAAAGACTTTGGGCTTGTCTATACTAGAAGTTATATTGGTATAACTTATGTCACTCAGGGGTGTGAATAAACCACCTCCCCCAGTCAACATAAGTTACACTGACCTAAGCACCGGTGTGGGCAGCACTGTGTTGGTGGGAGACCTACCCCCTCTTGCAGAGCTGGTTTTATTATGCCAATGGGAAAGCTCTCCCTCATCTGCACAGCGCTGTAGTGTAGACTACCTCTCAGTGAAGGCACAATAGACTAAGTTAAGGACAGGCTCACCTTCCACACTAAATTTCAGGGTTCCCCAAATCCCTTTGCAAAGTCTGGCACAGAAGAAGTTAAAGTGAACCAAACAAAGTAATCAATATACAACTATGGTGGAATGAATTTGCATTTGGCGAATATAGAAAGTTACACTTAACTTGCCACGCTTTCAGCGAATTTAACAGCAGCCTACATCTCCTAGAAATGATCCTTCAGGCAAGATTTGTGTGGATCAAAAAAACAAGAGGTCTAAAATTTTCCAGCATTTCCACATCTTGCTTTCCTCTTCTCCATGCCACAGAGATTTCATCAGATCTTCTTTCTGATTACAATCAAGAAACAGAAATAGCAACATGGTATTTGTGACACTGTCAGCACAGATTAAATTTGGAATACTGAGCATCAAATACTTATAAGAAAACTGTTAGGTGGTTAATGCACATAGTATAAAAAATTCCTAACGTGTTTCGAATAAATTCAGATATTTTTGCTATCTGAAGATACTGCGTTCTGTTCATGGATTATATGAGCAAGAAAAACTAGATTTATTAAGTTATGTGCTGAAAGTTATTCACTCAGTTCTAACCAAAATATTAATATCAATGCACATATTTAAAGAGTTGGATAAAAACATGTTTTCAGACTGATGACAATTTTTTTTTAAAAAAAGTCACTTTGGAGTGTCAGTGCAGACAAAGCTTCTAAAACTTGTGAATTGTGTGTGTCTGTATCAAGCAAGAAGTGAAAGAATATTTTAACACAAAACCTATGATCTTAGGGGCCATATTTCATCCCCAAATGAAGTTACACAGCCCCGAAACACAAATAAACTGGCAGAACTTCCCCTAAAGCATTATTAGCAAACAGGGCTAAAATACAACACTTATCTTGTGGGATTACTATTATCTACAGAATGAGTTTGTTTCTTCCTGTTCAGATCATGTAACTTGACCCAAACTGAAAGCAGACGTTCCTGCTCCAGTCAGCTTTTAATACTCCTCAGCTTTGATTTCAATTCAAGTGTGTGACTTATTTTTATCCAAGCAGGCTTTTCCAACTTCTTATGGAAAACTGCAAAATGGAAATGGTGAAATCCATAAAGGAACACATTGGCAGGTCCTCCTGCTAGCAAGTCTAAAATGATTCCAGCAGATTGCATCTCTCTTGGAACGCAGAAAGTATCAGGCAGCACTGAAATCTTGAACATCCTCTAACACATGATTTCAATTAGGGGGATTAAGAGAAAAATGTACATAGCTATAACCTTAATGAAGTGGGAAAATAGCATAAGAAGATACTATATGGGATCCAATAGCATGGATTTATGCCTAGTCAGAGTCCTACTGACTTCAGCACGCCATGTGGGTGCGAAGGTCCATGCTAGTAGATCCTGTTGCAAGATTAGGACCTGAAAGTCAAAATTGCCACCCCCAAGCATTTAAAAGTAACTAGTCAAGTCCCTAAGGATCATGCGATTGACTTGGAAAGATATCAGTGATATTTTTTAAAAGTAAATTTAGGGTCATTTTTATTTGCTTTTAGGGTTTGGGTTTTCAAGCTTCTCTCCAGAACCATAAGGACCCGAAACTTTAAAAAAAAGACAAGAAAGCTGAGATTCTCACATAATCCCATGTCTCTGGGAACTGAACACACCAGAAGCCTTGAGGCTCATGATAAAATTCACAAGAAATGGCAAAATGTAGGTGCGTTTGTCCTCTGGACTCCATCAGCACAACATGACATTTTCTACATCCAACGCTAGTAGTGCATGAAGGAGAATTTTGCATACACGTAACTATTGGAACATGCAAATTCGTGACACAATATTAGTGCTATTGCAAGGTTTTACATGACTACGGGATCTATATATCCTGACTGCTCTGTGTTATGCTATGCTGTTGCTCTTCAGCGTATGAAGAGAGGTCTTCAAGCAGCACTCCTCAACACAAGACGTCTCAAATACTAAATTAAGTCTGAATAATCAGCCATGAGATACAGTTAGTATATGGGATATACATGAAATGATGGTACTGCTATTGAAAGGGTGATGGTTCTGGTGCATACGATTTCTGCTATTTACCACTAGGAGAAACAAAAAGCGCATTCCAAAAGGACAACCTCAGATTCTTAAATAATGGGTCAAATTACTGATGGAAACAGGTGCAAGTTGCAACTCCATGGAAATTGCTAGAGCTGCCCCATCTATAGGGTGTCTCAATTTCCTTGTAATCTAATCTGCAATACCTCCACTCCCAACTGTATATCCTGGTTCCCAGGCAGAGATTAATAATTGAGCACAGAGCAGTTCAGCTCCCATGCTGCCACACCTCACACCTGGTAGAGCTGCAGACACTGTCAAAAGAAAAACCTGTTTCTCACCTGCCAGGCAGGTTCAGGGAGGGGGGAAAAGAGACTTTAGAGCTCTGCCCCTGAAACAAGATCAGTCAGTCCAGGTAATAATAGCATGTCTAGGGAACATGTGTTTTCGAGCCAGGAACAAACTGCACAATTTAAGAATCGCTCAGTGTAAACCAGTTCCTTCATCCATAGCATATACCTTGTTGTACTGCTGTTTGGGCAGAACTGCGAGTCCAGTGTCATTAATTCCTACTAAACAAAAGATAGAGGAGAGAGCCTGAGACAGGCCCCTTTCTGCAGCAGCTAGTCACAAAAGGAATCTGCAAAACAGGCTTAGTGCTAAAGTCATGGCTGCGGTCCACCAGTAGGGAGGGGGAAGCTTGCAAAAACCAGAACTCAAATAAAGTGAGAACTTCCAACAGCTCAAGGTCAGCCATTGGAGCAATTTAAAGGTGCACACCCATCTGGCCTCCTCCAGTTCCTAAAATGCTCAACCTCCCCACCCCCACACTGCTTCTGTTTCAAATCTCACTCTTCAGGGGAATTAGCTGTGTGCTGCCCATTAGTCTTAAAAATGTATAAAACATCAAGAATAGCCTAAAATCAAGACCTAATCCGGGGACAGGCCAAATTATGGTCAACTACTTTAGAACTTTTCAGTCGTCTAAAATGGGGAATTTTAATCGCATTTGCCCAGCAGTGAAGGGTTTCAGCCACATCATAAAGCCTCAAATACCAAGAAAAACCCTCACCCTCTATAACAGGCTGCCATTGTGAGGGATAACAGCAAAAAGGAAGCCGGGAGCCAAATCCTGACTCATTTGGTGCTACTGTCATAGTTGCACGTAGAGAAAGACAAAGCCCCTGTGGAGCCCTGCTTCATTAAGTGTGATTCATACAGAGGACAGGCAAACAGTGTCAGATTGCCATTTCTCTTTTAAAAGAAACTAGGAAATCTCAAAACACTAAGAGAATGTTAAGATTGCACAGCTCAGTGCTCAAAGGTCACGCTAGCAAAGATACAGCAGCCCACGTAACTTTCATTCTGTCTTCCTGTGGTAACCTTTAATCAACACGGCATTGCTCAGATACAAATTGAGCAAACTACCACACCCTTGTCTGGTACCTCTTGAAGCAGGCACATGGTGTAAGGTTCCTACGTTCACCATGGATAACGTATAGAAGTGGATTTCAGTATATAAGTGGATGGCACACACAGAGTAGTAATGTAACAAGAGATGTTACTCATGTGTAACTAAAGTTGTAGGGAAAATGAATAATTTGAGACACAGAATGTGCTCAGTAATTCAGAACTGTCAAAAGCCCAGGGGGCAGATAAACATATTCATTCAACCTTGACTTTGGAGTTCAATTTTTGAGTTCTTAACTAGGCAAACTTCATGTTCTTAAAGCAGAATGATTTCTTGAAGTAACTGAAAAAATTGTAAGTATTTCTGAGATTTAAGTACTAAATTGCAAACAAAGACCATGGACAGATACTCCAGACTATTTTGATTAGCATATTTTGTGGTTTGCAATAAATAAATAAAATAAAATAAAATAAGATAACAGCTCTAGCTGTGGTTGTTCCAAGTCATTCAACATGTGATTTTTGAAATCTGGTAATGACTGTACTGTGTAGGTCTATAGGTATAGGACAATAAGGAAGACTCAGAGCATTTAGTCCACTATACATGTATCATGTTGTGTAACTCTTGTCCTCCATTACCCCGACCCATCACTTTTGGGAGCGTTTTTTTCTGTCAGGTTTACCTTGGCTGCAAGCTTTTTGGGAGAGAAACCATATTTTATTGGCCTGGAAGGTGCGGTATGATATACAGTTGTAGCACTATAAATACTTAATGTGCACGAACACATTAAGATATTTACATATTTAAATTTAGGCATGTGTAAATGGAGGTCCAATTGCTAGTATCCACATTTGAAAATGTAAAATTGTGGTTCTGAAATGGGCAACAACTGGAGCTAACATCAGAAATAAGGCTGAATTTTCAAGTCGAGGTTATTTACATGACTGAAGAAGCTAGATATCCAGATTTGCAGATAATTTGCTGTCTGCCTAATTTTGGAGAGGAAGGAAATTATACAAAGGTGGCAAAGCTACAGTGGTAAATGGGTTCTCATGAACTATTTAACATGAGCGACTGAGATCTAGAGGAAAGGAGAATACAATCCCTTCCTGGAAAGTGTTGGACTGAAAAAGAAATTTGCAGTATGCTTGTCAGCAAAAGTAGTCCAGTTCTTGGTAGCACTGAGAGGATATACAGAGCAAAGAGGAAACAATCCTCTCACAAGGCTCTGCCTCTGGGATAACATATTTAGTTTAGGGCCTCTGAATACTAGAAAGATTATGACAAATGGAAGGAAGTCAGAGAACAACAACCTTTATGGACTGGAGGGATTAATTTGCAAGGCTAAGGGGAAAGACTACACATGCGAGCATTGATTAAACATTGGCTGAACTGGGTAGATATCGGGAGGGTTAATATCATGATAACTGTATATATGAGTATTTGAACGGTGTCAGTTAGGTGGGGAAAATTATTTAAGGTGGTTACATGGGCATATAGGCAGTGAGAGAAAAGCGAGAAAAAAAATCTTCCTGACAACTAGGCCTAAGAGAACTAAAAATAGCCTCCCAAGGGGGAGAAGGACGGTCCCATGGTTAGGGCACTAGTTTAATAGTTGAGACACCCACCCTGTTTCAATTCCCTGCTCTGCCACAGACTTCCTGGGGGAATTTGGCCAAGTCAGTTTGTCCTCTGCGCATAAGTTCACCCTCTGAAAAATCAGGATACTAGTATTTCCCAACTTTGTGGAGGCGTTGAGAGAATCAATACATGAAAGACTGAGGCACTCAGATACTATGGTAATGGTGGCCCTGTATGTCCTTAGGGGCTTGTCTATCTTGGGAAGTTAGCATGCACCAAGCTAGGGTGTGAACTTACAGGTCACTCTCTACCCCCAGACCAACTCCCCATGTAGACGCTCTTGCTGGGCACTGCAAGTGCCATCAGACAGTTTAGGATAGAAAGCTAAACAGCCAGATGGCACTTTTAATGCACAGCAAGACTGTCCACACGGGGAGTTAGTCTGGGATAGGTAGTGACCTAAATTCCCTCTAAGATGTGTGGCCATGTAGCTGCCTATTAAGAGCTGCACAGGCACTCCGGGCTACGGCAGGGAGAGATGCCTCTCCGTAAGCCCCGAATCTGCCACAGTTCCCCTCTCCCGGCCCCGACCCAGCTCTGAACCTGACACAGCCAGGGGACAGGCACCTGGCTCCCAGCCCCCGGCCCTGACCCAGCCTGGCCTGAACCTGCTGCATCCAGGGGAGAGGTGCATCTCCCCCACAGTCCAGGTACTTCTGTGGCAAGAGAGGGCTCGGGGGGGAGCCCCCCTGGGGACCCCCTCATCCCTGGCCCCACCCCAGAGCCAGTAACCCCAGCCAGAGCCCTCATATCCTTGTGCCCCAACCCTCTGCCCCACATCACCTCCATATTGGTGCACATAACAAAATTAATTCCACACATGGGTGGAAAAATTAGAGGGAACACTGGCAGTGACCTGTAATTTAACACCTTAGCTTGTCATGTACTAACATCCCAGTGTAGACAAGCCCTAAGACAGAGTGGAAATGACTTGAGACTTCCAGAAGTGTACTGTACACAATACCAGGGAGGCTCAAAGGACTCTGAGGGACTCCAAACTCTTCGGAACCTCAGTTATTTTTAGCTTTAATAGAAATTATTAATCCTTCTTTAAGTCACTCCTTCACACATAGGGAAGGACACAACTTAATCCAAAGTAAGAAAATTAGATAATTCCGTAAAAGAGGCATCAGCTTATGCATAAAACAAATCTTTTGCCTGGGCAACTTAGTCCAAGGCTTTTGGGGGATTTGTGTGTTTTCCTCTCACCCACTCTAAAACTACCTATGGTTTCTTTCCACAACCCTCCAATGCCACAGTCCTTTGCAGCTACAAACAATTTTGGAATTGAGGTTACAGCAAAAAACCCTAAGGCTGCTTTGGTTGCCAAGGACAAGGAGTTTCTGTACACTTGGGGCTGCTGGTGCTGAGCGGGCTTCTTCCCTTTCCTCATCCTTTGACAAGCACTCGCCTCTGGGTGAAGCTGCTTCACAAAATGGCCAGACATCCAGCTGCAGAGACCCTGGAATCCTGCAGGGAGGTGGAAGGGAGGAGCAGCTTTGGGACTGAGCAGGTTAGAGGCAGGAGCAGAAGGAGGAGGAGGGGAGAGGAAGGAAGTGAAAAAGCCCTCCCTGCCCCTCCCCCCATCAATCCTTCTGGGTCCTAGAAGCCCCAATCTATTGCCAATATTTCTTCCTTCAGCTAGTAGGGTGCAGAACACATTGTGACCCACTTCCTGGTCTTGCCTCAAGAGCTGAGGCAAGAAAAAGCAGGATTACTGGGATCATGGCCTATGAGTTACACATAGACGAGACCTATCCAGTCACCAAGGCTATCATCCTGTCAGCCCAGGATTACTCCTTACAGTTCATTTTCTAGTGCTTTACTCAGTCCAGGCAACATGGCTTCCATTATTTCCTTTCTGGGACTATTCCCAAGTACAAAGATATTTTATATTGCCTGAGTTTGTGGCCCCATGCTATTCAACATTTTTATCAACGACTTGGCAGAAAATATAAAATCATCACTGATCAAGTTTTCAGGTGACTCCAAAATTGGGGGAGTGATAAATAATGAAGAGGACAGGTCACTGATTCTGTTTGGTCTGGATCGCTTGGTAACCTTGGCAAACAATATGCATATTAATACAACTAAATGTAAATGTAGTAGGGTGACCAGATGTCCCGATTTTATAGGGACAGTCCCAATATTTGGGTTTTTTTCTTCTATAGGTTCCTATTACCGCCTAATACCTGTCCCAATTTTTCACACTTGCTGTCTGGTCAGCCTAAAATGTGGACACCTAGTAACAAAGAGTCTAGGCCATACTTATAGGATGGGGGACTCGATCCTGGGAAGCAGTGACTCTGAAAGGGATTTGGGGTCATGGTATGTAATCAACAGAACATGAACAGCAGCTGCCAGTGTGACCCTGTGGCCAAAACAGCTAATGCGATCCTGGAATGCGTGAACAGGGGAATCTCAAGTAGGTGTAGAGAGGTTATTTTACCTCTGTATTTGGCATTGGTGCATGTGCAGCTGGAATTCTGTGTCCACTTTTGGCACCCACAATTCAAGGAGGATGTTGATAAATTGGAGAGGGTTCAGAAGAGAACCATAAGAATGATTAAAGGACTAGAAAACATGCCTTATAGTGATAGACTCAAAGAGCTCAATCTATTTAGCTTAAGCAAGAGAAGGTTAAGGGGTAACTTGATTACAGTCTATAAGTATCTACATGGGGTGCAAATATTAGATAACGTGCTCTTCAGGCTAACAGAGAAAGGTAGAACAAGATCCAATGCCTGGAAGCTGAAGCAAGACAAATTCAGACTGGAAATCGGGTGTACATGTTTAACAGTGAGAGTAATTAGCCATTGAACAATTTACCAAGGATTATGGTGAATTCTCCATCACTGGTAATTTTAAAACCAAGATTAGATGTTTTTCTAAAATATATGCTCTAGGAATTTCTGCAGGGAAGTTCTCTAGCCTGTGTTATATAGAAGTTCAGACTAGATGATCACAATGGTCCCTTTTGGTGTTGCAATCTATGAAGCATATTCAGGCTGCCTGGGTTTTTAATGCAATCAAGTTTGATTGTGGACATGTTTGTACACTGTTCTGTTCCAGCGCCAGCTTAGGAACTAAACTCTTCAATAGGCTGATGTTATTGTTTTTTGTTTGCTCGGGTGTAACACCAGCATCTTGTCTGGCCTGTGTAAGTGTCAACATCAGGGGACCTAGCGTACTGCATGGGAAAACTAAACAAAACTGTCTGTTTCTGAACAGAAAAATTCAGCTTTTAAAATATGCTAGTTGTAAATATAAACAAGATGTTTTCAGGGGCCCAGGGCAATAAAACTGCTCCAACAGTCACTCATTTTCACATGCAACCATACAGTGCTCAGTAGAGGAGGCAAAGAGTATAAGTCTATGCTCAAGGTTCTGCATTAGCAGGTTAGTGGCTACAATAACTGTCCTGGTACCAGGACATTCACACAAGTTAAATCAGGGTTTGGTATCTAGAAATTCAAGACACTTCAGTTTGCACCATACATTGTGTGTGATACACACCCTAAATGGTCCTCCCTTTGCATCCGTCTGCTACACTGTAAGGCTATTGTAGCCATGTGGTTTCTCAGCAGTAATTCGTCTCATGATAATGCCCATCTCTTCAGACAGGTTAAGAGACTTATTTACATATATAGTCAAACAAGAGCATCAATAAATGAACTTCTACAAACATGAAATACCAGCACTAGCTACAAAGGTTATTGACACACTAGCTAGAACGCAGATCCACCCATCCCTATTAAAGCTGGCAGTTTGGGGAGGTGATTTAACTCCCTCCCTACCAGAATTGGCGGAGGCTTATGCAGGGGCTAATTTTCATGGATAAACAAGACTCCTGCCCTTGGCTTTGAAAATATTCCTGATGTTTTGGCTAATGTAAAAACATTTCCATCTTCTACTTCTCCAAGGCCATGGAGGTAAAGGAGGATCTTTTTCTACCACTATGAATGATTTCCCTTCATGCAGGGTCCCATGGCAATGAGCAACTGTTACAGACACCCGGGGTGCCTGCTTCTGATGCCCTGTCTGAGAACGAGCAAATGGGGGCAGACACCATTAACAAAGGGGAAATTATTTTATCACCATTCACCTATTACTTTCCAGTTAAAGTTTCCTTGCTGCTCTGGTCTTCTCCTCCCACATCCATTTCATTGATCAGCCCCATCTCAATCAGACCTCATCCTTGTCTCCAGCTCCTGAGCTCATCTCACAGTTACCATCTGGCTGGTTAACTCTGGGACTATCTTCTATGCTCTGCCTGCCTGGCCTTCCAAACTATCTGCCCACTTGTCTTCTGTTTCAACACCTATTTTCTACCTACAGAGATTTTCTCCCTTAGCGGGTTCCCCTTTTTAAGGGTTACTAAATCATAGCCAGCCTGATGGCTCTCTCAGTACGGAGCCTTCTGGTTCACTAAAAGACGTTCACATTATCCAAACTGCGTAAGTGCTGACTATGGTGTTGGCTACACTGGCGCTTTATAGTGTTGCAACTTTGTCGCTCAGGGGTGTGAAAAAACACACCCCTGAGTGCAGCAAGTTACAGCGCTGCAAAGCACCAGTGTAAACACTGCCCCAGCGGCTGCCAGCGCTGTAAGCTAATCCCCACGAGGAGATGGAGTATGTGCAGAGCTGGGAGAGCTGGCGCTGCGACCACACTTGCACTTCAAAGTGCTGCTGCGGGAGCGCTCCCGCGGCAGCACCGTATGGCTGCAAGTGTAGCCATACCCTAAGGCTACGTCTATACTGCGCTTTTGTTGGTAAAACTGTTGTCAGTCAGGAGTGAGAAGAAAACCACACTCTGACCAACAAAAGTTTTACTGACAAAAGCACTGCTGTGGATAGCGCTTTGTTGATGGGAGAGGCCCTCCTGCCGATAGAGCTAATGCCTCTCGTTGGAGGTGGTTTTATTTTGCTGGCGGGAGAGCTCTCTCCCGCCAGCAAGGAGCAGCTACGTGGAAGACTGTTGTGCCGCTCTAAGGTATGCGGTGTAACATAGCCTAAGAAACAAACAGTTAATTAGGTCAATGATCTTCCACGTCACCCAGAGCAGCTGGGAGAAAACTCTGCATTTAAAAAACTGGACAAACTACTTCAACACTCCTTCAGATTACAGATAGGTGGCAACCCAAGGAAAAGCAGAGAAACACAATTCAAACTAAAGAATGTTTCTAAATACCACGACTGGAAAAGAAACTGTGGACCTCTCACTTTCTACCATGTAGACACTTGAACCAGTTCACTAACTATGTTTAAATATGATCAGTAACCTCTTGGCACTTTAAGAAACTCCTGCTGCGACTGACCCTATGCTAACGATGTCAGTCTAACTTTTGGCTGTTGATGAAAGCATCATTTTAAGATTCTTGTTCATTTAAAAAACATGCTTTCTTTAAAAATGGACTGGACGATAGCTAATTCGAGTTTAGAAAGTGGCTCTATTGCTTAATAAGATTGACTATAAAAAATACAATCTGTCAGATAGTAGCTGCATCTAGTGTTTTAAAAATAGAACCAAATTAATTGCTGGCATAAGCATGCTTATATCCTTAGATATTGGATATATTTGAAAAGGGGTCTACAGGACAGGACACTGGCTCACCCCATGCTCAGTGTAGATTTTCAGACACCAGTGATGCGAGATCTAAAAGTGCCATGACAGACTGTACAAAACACAAGATGCAGTCCCTGACCTACAGAGCTAACATTATAAAATAAGCAAAATAATGTAAATATATAATGAACTAAGTAAGATCCGTGCACTGTAAACCATTTAAAAAATATCTTTTGCTGCTGAATTAACATTGGTAGGCTTGGCAGGAAAAATATTTTCTTTGGTCTCAAATGTTACAGAAGGAGAGAATGCATGTAGCAGAGAAAAAGCAGAAAGGCCTTGCCACTGAGAGTCTGGCAGCCAAAAGCCAGAAAGTAAGGTGAAGAAAGACGAAGAGGAAACATGTGACAGACAAAGAAGTGCAAAAGGATCAGAGAAAGCAAAAGGACTACCATGAGCCCACTCATTCATGTAACACTCCTGGTGTTTAGGCTTGCCTGCACCTAACCACCTTGATGGCATTTTCCATTGGGCACATTGCCTTTGGCCAAACCACTTCACATCTGTTTGCTATTCATTTTCCCCTGGCTCATGTATCCATTGAGAGGTTTTTCATACTAGAGGAACCCAACACACACACTTTCTCTCTGAAAAAATAAAAAGACACACAATGGAACTGGCTTTATCTCAAGATCCCGGAAAAGCAGAGTGAAGATTCCTTCCTCAACTCACTCCCTTGGTGTCTGGTTATTGAAGGGCAGAGTCCTCTTTAAGAGCTATAAGATGAAAGAACTTGGCACCATTGGAAAAACTCAGGAGACAGTTTTAAGTTTAATGTTGCATTTCCTGTCTTTTGTGGGACTCAGCCAGACCCTTCAAGTTATGCAAGAGACATATATAAGTACTTGGCCTTTCCATCCTTCAGCACACAGAGACACACCATAGTCTTTTATAGCCTGATTGCGTTTGTTAAAATCACCCAACACCAGAATGTAAATATTGGATTTATCAGGTTATTCGATCAAAGCTCTCTGCCTTTGTTTTATAGGCATCTGTCTCTAGAATAATTTGCCTTCTATGCAAATCATTTCTCATAAAAAGTCCTATTGATCTAGGGAACCATAATTAACATTTAGAAATGGAGGGTGGGGTGTTTTGTTGAAACACAAAGTATTCTTTGTAATCCAGAATTTACACCATCTCTCCAATGTTTGTGGGTCAGTCCATAAAATGAATTAAGATTAAGGTGATTAAAATGTAAGTAATCCTGCATAGCAGTCAGAATACAGGCAGCTCGGTCCCTATTAGCTATAAAAGCTTAAAATCCCTACAGTGTGTATTCCTCGACAAACAGACAGTCCTTGCTACTCCTAGACACTCTTACTGTTCAACCTCTTCACAATTCCTATTGCCTGCTCCATATCTATTAATTCCTGGGAAAAAATTCCAGAGGGGATTAAAGGCAAATATATTAAAATAAGAACCATTAAAATGACTAGAAGACACCAGAGAACATTCCCGGGTCTGAGGCAGAGGAAATCAGAAAATGTGGGTTCTAATTAGTGGTTTCTCTGACCTTTGTGTGACAATTCACTTATTGACTGTGCCTCATTTCATTCCTCTCTCAAATGACCTCTCTTGGGTGTTGTGAGAACTGTTTTAAAGTCCTTTCTATTGGCTGGAAATCACTATGTAAGCACAAACATTATTCAAATGCAAATCTATACTAAATGCAACAGTGTGAGTGCCAAATGGTGCAGTCTAACATCAAGAGTTGAAAAGTATAAATGCACACCCTTAACTCTGCCCCCTGGAATATATATGCATCAGTCTTTAAATTCATGATCACAGTTCCCCAGATAAAACTTTTCATTCACATGTCAAGAAAAAAGAATGTATTGTATTACTATAGTGGACATAGCAGTGCATTCTACAATTAAGGCTGAAATGCAATTCCTAGTAGAATCATCTTTTCCAACTGCTTGCAGTTTTCTCAACACAGATCCCTTTTGGGCTGTTATTTTTCATGCTTGTCATCCCGGAGGTGAATCAGTTTATTAAATGTTGTTTGTCATATATAAACAAAATGCATTTTCTCAGGTTTTGATGACGATAATCAGTAGTGCAGCATTATGGCTCAAGGGTAAAGCATTATGCACAGACAGAAAGGGATATTTCTTTGCTACTGTCACATGTGTGATTATTTACTTGTCAAGTGTGTATTCACACTGTTAAGTATATTACTGCTCTTCAAGATGCACCCACTCCCAGGCACCTTAGGCTGGCCTCAAACCATTCATCTGCCTCACAGAGTGGCGAAAGGAACAGATACAACATGCAAGGGGACTTTGAAGCCCTTTGCGAGCCAGTGAGATGTCCTCGGCTGGCCTCCACAATTCACTGAGGGAATGGTAGGGAGAATTATGGGCACGCCCTGTTTAATTATTTATAACGTGTTTTGGGTGGAAGGCCCCACAGGAGTGCAAAGTATTACTAGAGTCTCTCACTGAAATAGCAGTTTTGAAAATACCCATATCTAAGGAAATTCTTTTACGTTTATTGGGATCTCCATCCCCCAAGACTATTGCGAGCGGCGTAACTTGAGGAAGCCATTAATTTTGTAACTTTGATAGGATAGTTGGATAAATGCAGCTAAAACAGGAGTGCACTAATTACTAACTTTGCCTGTAATTTGAATCTTTGTTTAAAACAGATGTTGTGGGAGGCAAATATCTGAAGGAAACCATCTGAAGCTGCTCGATGCGCCCAAGTTGTTGGGTTTTTTTTGTTGTTTTTAAAGCAAAGCAGCACTGTGCTAAGGACAAGGGATTAGTTTTGAACTGTAACTTCTCTTCTGATTATAAAATTGAAACCTACAAGGATTCTGGTAAAAGTGCCATCATGGGACTCCCATTTTCTAACCGTTTGGAACTAAAGATTGAAAGAGTCAAATAAAACTAGCTAATCCAGTAAGCAGTATGGCATAGGAGCAGAATGCTAACTAACCGTTCTGCTCAAGTCACTACTGCTGGTTGTACTGTGGTCTGATCACACACACCTCTAGGATTTATTTTAATTATATCCTTGCTAGGCACTGTGTGGCCAGTCAGACCATCTGAGATCGAATGTGGTGCATAAACCCAAAGTATGCTATATTAGCGCTAAGAATTTGTCAAAAGAGTGACCAGTGAAGTAGTTGCTTTGTGCGGCTGCTGATAAACCAGCAGAGTTGAGTTCTTTCAAGCATGAACCATTAATGATTTGGGATTGAGATTTTCGCAGGCACAGAGTATAAATATTACTCTCTTTTTTTAATTTACAGGAGGAAAAGGAGCTGCTGCTCACCTTTTAAAAATAGTCTTCAGAAGCGGACAGATCTCACGTAACAAGCGGTCATAGTCTAACACAGAAGAATTTGAAGATAAAGCTGGAAGACTTGTGCACGAAAATCTGCTGCTAGTTTATAAGGGAGAAAAGTGCCAGCCTCCCTTTGTTTTTTTAAATGATTGTTTTTGGAAAGTCTCAGAGTCATGTGATCATTTGATTGCTGTTTTTTGACTTTCAGTGTTTAGGAGCCTGAGTCTTGTGGAAAAACTCAGCCCACTCTACTAGATTGCTATGAAACAGATCAAATTTCCATGTCCCATTTAAACATGTGGTAGGAGACAATTAAGTGAAGAAGAAAGTCACAGACATAGGGAATTTTACAAAATACTGTGTGCATTAGGGCAAGTACAGAAAAAGTTTGATCTATCCAATTTTCAATTTATATTTTAGTTATTTTACAGATAGGTGATGGGTACTCTCTTACGTTCTCTGTTCCTTGAGTGGAATTAAGGACATGTGTAATCTGACACTCTCAATAAAAGATTTAGTGTGTTTTTTAATAAAACGCACTTCACTCATCAGGCCAGGATGACATTTTAAGGAGTTGTTCTGACCTGGACAGGTACACACCCAATTCTAAGCAGAAATGGATAAGGGTAGGAGAATCCACTCAGATAAAATAAGAAAGCTGATTCATACCTATGTGAGGCTAATGCACCTTTCCTGAGGTTTAAATAGTTCAATAAGTATTTGCATATCTATGCATTTTCTAGTTTTGATGAGAATCAAAAGACACGGAGAGGCTCTTTGCATGGACTATTTGACTCAACTAGAAATAAAATGCAAGTTTACACTTAGCCATTATGATTTTATCTTGACTATCAGACATGTATTGACTAGTTTGGGTCGAGAAGAAAATTCTTAAACAATACAGGTTTATAGATAACATGTTGTGATGGACTTTTAAATAGCATCTGCTGAAGCCTACAGTCCTGGTCATTGCCAAGAGATGGACCAATGTTCTGTTCAGGCACAGCAATTCCTATGAAAGAGATATCTATAGCCTTATTAACTCTGACATTTTCTAAACTGCTCTCTCTAATAAATGAATACTTATGAAGACGGCTGTAGCTTTACTGAACTAGGAACCACTTCCCAAAGTCATAGTATCCTGTGCATTCTGGTAGAGTATTTAATGCCATTAAATATGCTATGTGCAAAGATTAAATCTGTTTCAACCCCTTTAATGGTATAAAAATAATCCTCTTAGATACTACACTCTCAGGTCAACCACCAGAGGCAGAGTAGATCTTGACTCTAATGAAGGTCATAGATTCTGAAAAAGTTAATACATAGTTTGGAGTATCAAACATGGTATATTAAGGCACTACGGAAACCCTTACAAGAAAGAGGGAAAATACAGAAAGTCATATATATATAGTCAGTGGTAACTAGGTAACTTGGATGAACACCAAACAATGGAAATGCATTATATTTCTATACCACACCCCCCACACTCCTACTTTGAATTTTTTAAGTTTAAAAATTAAAAACTTTATTCAGCTCCTTCCGTGACAGGCTACTTGTAAATATCTTACAAGCAAAATTAAAAACAAAACAAAAAAAGAGCCCAAAACAAAAAAATACACAATGGTTATGAATAAGTCCACACAGAGGAACAGACAAAGGGAACTTTAGACTACAACACTGGTAAAATAGCAGATGTGACCCAATAAAAAAAGGTGATTATAAGTTGGGTTATGATTATAGCATAGCACTCAGTCTAGCTGTGATTGGACTCTGATCACCAAACTGATTGGTCTCACAGCAGTAGGCCCTGTATAGCTTTGTCTTGTTACCTAGAGAGAATTCACTAGTATTTTGATCAGATCTTTTAATTTTTTAAGCTTGGAATATAGGAATCTCTGCTCACTTCAAGAAACTCAGGATCATTTCTAATGCTTAAAGTAATGGAATATGCCTAGGTTGACCATCCGTCTCAAACTGGGCAGGATAGTCCCAAAATGCAGAGTTGAAGTCCTGGTCCAGGGCTCAATGATTCCATAACAGCATTTGTCCTGTATTCCTGGCTGCATCACTCCACACAAGGATCAGGGGCAGCACCAGCCTCTTCCTGCTGGAGGAGGTAGGGGACTGAGGTGGCCTTAGCTCCCCATTCCAGAAGGCCCTGACCGCTGCTTCTCCTCTCTCCACCTAGGCCCCCACATGGAGCCAGGCCATGGTAAAAGCCTGGGCCGCTGTGGAGAGCCCCAGACCCTCCACCTGCCCTGGGTGCATGCTCTGGGAGGGCAGGGACACAGGTCAGAACCTGGTTTTAGGCCCCTTGACCTCCCCCCAAGGTCAGGTAGAGGGATCAGGGCTCTCCACAGCATCCCAGTCTCCATGGGTGGCTCTTATGGCTTGGCTCCATCTTCCAACCTGGCCAGAGAACAGGGCTCCTGCATGTGTCCTGATCTTGCCTTTTGAAAAGGTGGTCATCCTAAATATGTATAAACTGGATACGTGCATAAATCAGCTCCCCTTTCTCCCACAGATACAGGTTTGAGGGACTTTATGGTCAGGGGAAAGATAATTTCACCGAAATTTCACTGTAGATCATAAGCTCAGCAACCCTTACAGACCAACAGCTTGTGCAGTGCTTACAAGTCTGCTAGCCTTTCTAATGAGTTCCAGGCTGCAAACCCCACTGCACTCCTCTGCTCAGAGGCCACCAAAGAGCAATTCTACCTCCCCAGCCTGAAAAAGCGGGAGGGAGCAACAGGATACAGCTCAACAGGATACAGAAACATGTTTGCTAAGCAGTACATTTCTTCAAAAGTGTGTTATTTTAATAACCAAAGATTTGACACTGACAAAGTTTAATGCCCTTTATTTGAACTCAGACCAAACATCTTTAATTACAGCCCTCCTTGGAGTTTGCTGCTATAAATAAATGGGAAAAGACAGGACTCATGTTAAAACAACAACAACAACAAAAAACACATTAGTGAGCTATAGCAGTGAGGACTACTTAGGTGATGGTTAGGACTGGACTCTTGTTTTAATGCAAAGTCATTAGGGAACTTGGGGCTGGGATGGGAGGTGGAGGACTTCTCAGTGTTTGTCTGCTGAAAGAGCTGAAACTTACCACTGATCACACTAGAGTTTTAGAGATGCTAGGAACAAAGGCATAACCGCCTTCAAAAGCGTGATCAGAAACACACACACCTCCATCACTTCAGTGCAAAAGATGTAGCGTAAAAATAACTTACTGTAGGACGTTCTTCATTTAATCACATTAGCACCATGCTATTGTTGCATTAGGAAGCAGTTTCATCTTAAGACCTTTGCAAGGATTAGTAGCCTACAGTGTACCCCCAGTGGGAATTAATTGACTCATGTTCAGTTACTTTCTTTCAAAAGCCAGTGAAGACTCCTGTGGCTAAAGTCAAATGCAAAGCAGATGGTTTCCTTACAGCTAGAGCACAAGCATACAGGAAGAAGGCTTCTTGCAACCAGAGTTTCTAAATGCCGAGAGGTGGAATGGGACAGCTGTTACTCTTGCTAGCCAGGGAAAATGCCTATTACATGAAATAAATATCACTGGCAGCACTGGTGCGTGATGTGTCTATACATGAACGCATCTTGTAATTTAGTCTGAAATTACTTCTATTTTAGAGTATGGAAAACAGGCCAAAAAAAGTTAAATTTGTCTATGAGAGAGAAAAAAGGACACCAGGGTCTTGTAACAGAATAAAAAGGCTCCAGGACACAACATACATGGAGAGCTCTTCCAGTACCTACCTTGCATGGATTTCAGTGGGAGCTGGAGTATTCACCAGCATGATGGATCAGATCCTCAAAGAGATATGGTTTATTAAGCATAATTTGGGGGAGGAGGAAGAACTAAACAGGAGTGTCCTATAACTGATTCTGGGTCGTGATGTATTGCGTGTTGCCTTCATTACAATTCAAGAAAAAGGCATTTGCCAGAAAGTAACCATTGAAAGCTGAATGTGGCCTCCAAGTTTATCAGCCTTCCATGCTTCAGACTACCCAGGAAGTGCTGGACCTACAGTATTTTATGTCTAATTTTTCCAACATGTTGGTTGAAACAGTATTTCTCTAAGGATAATGATTATCCTTATAGAAGAGGAAGGAGAGGTAGCTTATAGAGCAAGTTACCAGGCACTGAAGGTGGTAATTCTTTGTGATAGTAAAGACCATCTACCTTCAACAGGTCTACATAACATTACTTACAAAAAGCTATAGTGAATCACACAGTTTCCTTCCATCCAGTCAAGCATGCTATTGTCACTCTTCTGGTCTTTCAGGAAGAGCTCTAAGAAAAACATCTTCACAAAAGAAGAGCCTAAGAAGCAACCAGAAGAGTTTCTACTAAGATTGTTATTTATACATCTGTGGATCTATAGTGCCTCCAAGGGACTATAAACTCATCTTCTATCTTAAATTACTCCCCCCATATACTGAAATGTAGTTCTAAAATGGTCACTGTTCTAATTTCAAATTCTTCTGGCAGATGGCAGTTTTATTTACAGATTTACAAACATAGCCTATTGCACTGGCATGAGGACAACTTGCAGCAATTAAAAACAAAAATAAAATGTACTAAATTTAAAATACCTTGCAGCAGGGATGATATCAGCTAAATAAAGGTATGGGCAAAACAGGTCAATTGTGCATTGATTCCTTATATTCACCCAAAGAAAACTCTGGTCTATTGCCATAGAGGAGTATTATTACACGTCTGAAAAAAAGATTGGTTTACATAGTGTATTTTATACTATACTTCACATCTGATTAGGGTGACCAGATAGCAAGTGTGAAAAATTGGGATGGGGATGAGGTGGGGGAAGGGATAGGCACCTATATAAGACAAAGCTTCAAATACCGAGACTGTCCCCATAAAAATCAGGACATCTGGTCACCCTGGATTGGGTGTGAGACAATTTTATTCCTGTGGAGAGCTTTCACTCTCTGAACATTAGGTGGCCATATTTTTTTTTCCACTTCTGGGACATATTCACTGTACGTTACAGCTCAGTATCAAGTAGGATTTTTGATTCCTTTTATATCCGAGTATAACTCTTTGCATTGAAGTATCCAAAACACAGTATTTGCATAGTGAGGCTTAGTCATCGTACAGAGCAATATGAGTGAGCCTCAACACCTGAAAAGAACTATGCAAATATGAATGGGGCCAAGAGGACACGCCAGGGAGGAGTCAAAATGGCAAGGACTGAGATACTTAAGTGTAATTCAATGAAGAATTCATTGAATAATGTGCATAGCTGCCATTTTTAGTATCTGAAGTTACTGACTGTGACGATGCTGCCTGTGGGAGCCAGCTGAGGTCACTGTATTAGGGTGAACTGCAAACAAAATGGAGCAGACAAACCCCCAAAGCTGGTGGATATTCCAATACTTAGATTTACCAAGACAGCACAAAACGGCTTCTGTAGTACCTCACTGGTTACTCAGAAGTCCAAACAATGCAGTTCCCTTAAAATGCCCAGCCTCAGGCCTCCATCCAGACACACGTTAGATATGATGATGATTACTGAAAATCTTATCTCATCATATAAAAGAAAAAGGTTCTTCCAATCCCAAAGGATCAGCCACACGCCCAGGTCCAATTATAACTTAGATTGTACCCAAAATACACGCTTATAGTCAATTCTTGTTAACTAAACTAAAATTTATTAAAAAAGAAAAGAGAGAGAGTGTTGGTTGAAAGATCAATATACATACAGACTTGAATGAATTCTTGCGATTCAGATACATAGCAGAGATGAGCTTGTAGTTGCCAAAAGTCCTTTTAGATATAGTCCATAGGTTATAGTCTAATGTCCATATTCAGGGTGACTTCA
This sequence comes from Chelonoidis abingdonii, assembly GCF_003597395.2. Classification (NCBI taxonomy): domain Eukaryota; kingdom Metazoa; phylum Chordata; order Testudines; family Testudinidae; genus Chelonoidis; species Chelonoidis abingdonii. Next base: position 23,510,262 of record NC_133777.1, read on the forward strand.
GTCAGTGACTGGGGATCTCAATCCTTATAGCTTAAGGTTTCCCCCTCTTGAAACCCAAAGCAGATCTGAGATGAAGAAGGATTGTCCCAAGGTTTTTATACATTTCCAGCAGACTTTTGGCCTGAGGAAACAATAGGCTTAGCTTTCCTTCTCCCAAACATCATGGCAATTAGTACAGGGTAATTTATCCATTAAACAGTTCAGCTACAGGTTACCACAACCTTCAAAGAGACATACAGACAATAATACTATTTCCTTCAAGTGTCTTCCTAAATACTAATACTCCTTTTCTGATCTTTCAATCTAAGCTATAGCAACAGACAAGACTTGTTTGCTTACATCACAAGACTTGAGCAAACAGCTACCCTTCTATCTCTAACAATGCAGGCTTGCATTTCAAAGCTCTATTCATTTACACATCTTCCTAACCAGTCTCTGAAGTTCAGCCACGGGTCAGGTCAGTCTGTGAGTTAATTCTTTCTGATCCTGTCACCTTTCAATGAGATATTATATTACACTCCTGACATCACACTGACTGCCCAGCAAATACTGATTTGACTGCCTAATAATTGCAGTTAGACACAAAACAGGCATAAAATACATCCAGAGCCCTGAGAAAACAATATTCCTTTGAGTGTTTTTACTAGTCTGCAGAACCCCATTGTTAAGAGAACTGTGAGTGGCAAAGCACCTCTCTGAGCAGACCTCCAGGTGGCTCAGTGCTGCTCATGGCACTCGGCTGCACCCCAACAGGATTGAGATGTATAGTGCGTTTCAGTTCAGCTTTCAAAATCCAGCAAGTTAAACGTTGCCATGGTGCTTTATACACAGAGGTAGAATAGTTTATAATAATCACTTATGCTTTATAGCTTGCAGTTGTTCAGCAGCTTTTTTATAGGATCATAAAACACTTTACAAACAAACTGAGTGGATTTCATAACATCCCTGGTGGCAGATCAGCATTAATTCCATTTCACGGATGGGAGCTTATGTGATTTGCCATATATCAAAAGGTGAGACAGCAGCGGAGTTAGGGGGAAAAAAAACAAAAAACCAAACAAACCAAGAGACCCGACTCCCTCTTCTGCCCACTGGAATAATTTACCTCAGCAGCAGAGGGAATCAGTTTCCAAAAACCTTTGCAATGTTCCTGCACTAATGCCAAAAGGGGGTGTGGTTGCTTCCATAGCTGCCCAGCCTCACATAAAAAAAAAAAAATTGTGAGTTTGAGTCATCAGTGAAAGTGCCCTTTTAACACGCTTTTTAACCTTCAGGGTTGATTAGAGGGCTGCACATGGCCCTTTTTGCCATTTTCCTTGAAGACTTTAAGCACAAAAGGTGAGTTGTATAGTATAGAATAAAAATAAATTGTGAATTGCCATGAGATTTCCTGTTATTTACCTCTCTCAGATATATTTTAGATTTCATCTACCATCAGTTCCTTATAAACCTATTTACAAACTGATTATTTGCAGGAACAAAAGTGCTCTCTAGGTTTCTTGGATGATTTAGTCCTTGATGTCTTTTCTTGAATATTAATGGCCATTCCTTAAACAGGAGCAGAGGAACCACAAGTCTATATAGATTTCCCACTCGCTGGCCTATACATATTGTCCCACATAATGTTTTGACTGGGAGCAGAGGAGGAGTTTAGCATGAGCTTTTCAGAAGCATAAACTTACAGCTGGGGTTTCAAAATCAGCAGCCTAACCTGGGCATTCCAGCTGCATTGTGTTCAGAGCGAGGAACCTACATGTGTGCCAGCAAGGCATATGTTTCCTGAAAGCTGCCAGGAATGCAAAGCAGTGCTAGATGAGTCTGGACTGATCTCAGGATAAATGCAAGAAGCAATGAAGAAAAGGCCCCATCTGCATGGCAGACAGACAATATTTGTCTGACAAAAGAACTGTTGCAAGCGTTCAGATTAACAGTGGTCCCAAAAGCACTGCTGGTTCTAAGGAACACTTCAGCTCCAATTAGTGATGAAATACTGCTTGGCTGAAGTAGCTTCAGAATTGTGTGTCTGACCATCTTCCCCTATTTCTAAAATCAAACATTTTCAGATTCAGAGTAAGGGCCAAGTCCTGGACCCAGCCAGTAGACAGCCTACTGAAAAAGACCAAAAACACAACCCGCCCCACATTTTCCTGCAAATATTTTCATCCACTTCTGCTAGAAAGATTTTATCCAGATTGTCACCTTAACTACTACACTCCCCTTCTCTTGGCTTCTAGACATCCCACTTCCTTCCCCTTCACACAGATCATCTGCTTTGCCCCCCACCCCTCACATCAGCTTTTTTTCCCCCAACCCCCTCCTCTGACTTCCCCCAACCTTCCGCTTAACACTTAAGTCCATCCTTGCCTTCAAGACTCTACATAGCTTAGCTTCCTGTTCTCAGTTCTTTCCACTGTGCAGCTTGCTACCTTTGTGATCTCCAAGCTGACTGACCAGATGCTCCATTCACATCCTCTCATTCAGCTTCTAACCTTCTGCCCCGCAAACCCTTATATCTGGAACAAGGTCCTTGACTGATCTCCCTCCTTCCTTCAAATCCATTCCTAAAGCACAAATTCCTCCCTCCTGCCTATTAATCTGAATTCTGTGCTGGATTTGTAGTCTATCTTTATATGGGCACCTTTGGCAGAGGCTCAGTCCACTTCATGTTCAGTACAACTCAAAACGTTGTCAGCACTCAAATAAATAATATGCAACTTACCAGTCAAAGGATATTGCTGGAAGGATTTTTTTTTTGTTTTTTTTTCGTTTTGTTTTTTTGCATTTAGGCACAGGCCTGAATATAACATCTCAATATTGTTAACTCCAAACATTCAAAAAATAATAATTAAAAAAACCCAAGACCCAGGTCTTAAAAAAAATCATAAGATTAGCATTAAAATCAAGAGATTTTTAATAACAAATTTGGAGTATTATCTTTCCTTCTGTTTTTTGAGCTTTTAGATTACATTCAAGTCATGTTTTCTACCTTTTCTCTGCAACTTTGGATGTTAAAAACATACTTTTTTTAACAGAAGTGGGGATGCTCATGACTCCAGGAGTTGGGGCTTTAAGAAAAACACCTAATATTGCAAGATTCACAATAAAATGGCAAGTATTGGCAACACTTGTGTCTGAAGTCATGACAGTGCACTGACTTCTCAGCAGGAATAAAATCCTAAAAGTAAGCTCCATAAACTTTGTTAACACTGTCAATTTATACCTTTTTTTTTTTTTGAGTTGCCTATATATTCTCTAAAGATAGCTTGATTCTTGTTTATATTGTGCCCACCTAGTTTTATTTCTCACATCATCTGTGAAAATAATTTCCATTGTGAAACAACACTGGGCCAAATCCTGCCCACAGCTGTTTGTGGCAACTCCTAGTTAAATCAGTGGGATTTACAAACATGTAGCTGAGGGCAGAATTTGGTCTAGTGATGTTGCAGTGTCTCATGCAGCACCCAATTCTCCCTTGGGTACTTATGTGCAGATTCCACTAACTTCAGTGGAGGTCAAACCTGTAGAGTCCCATTTTCCACAGTGCTTTTTTCTGGAAGACAAGAAGATTAGCAAAATGCTGGAGTTTACAATGGATTTCAGTAGAAGTAGGAGCCTCAATGCTGTGGTCTGCTAATAGGCAGCCTTATAAAGACGCAACATTACATATGGACAGAGTCATTGCACAATGCTATACAAAGCTAGTGCATTTTTAGAAAGTATGCAGTGTAAAATAAGAATCTGTCCAATATACAACTTCTAGTCCTCTGACAACATACCTAGCCAAAATTCCTTGGAAATGACTAAATTACTGGCTTTCAAATATTTTTTTTAAAAGTGTGTGTATGTGTAGCTCTGGAACAGGCCTGCTATTCCTTGGAATTTAATTATTTAAATGTGAAAGCTACAGGAATGATACTATATGGTACAGCAGCAGGATTGTTTCGTGGTAAGCATTGACTGTACAGCTGCCTATTTATGAGGGGGTTGATACAGCAGGAAAAGTCTCTCTCAAAACGAGTCCAATTTAATCTCCAATGATTCAATCCCATTATATACTTTAACATTACTAAGAAGTAACTACTATGATAATATTTATACCTACCTCTTATATGACACTTTTCATCAGTAGGTCTCAAAGTGTTCTACAAAAGGAGTCAGTGGCGTTATTCCTATTTTACAAGTTGAGAAACTGAGGCACATGACAGTGAAGTAACTTGCCCAAGGTCACCCATCAGACCAGTGGCAAAGCTGGGAAGAGAACCCAGATCAAGTGCTAATTTATCTTTAGAAAATCATGAAATAAATGGAATTTTATTCATTTCCCACATTCTAGGCCTATGTTGCCATTTGGAATATGTCGATGATTGGCATATCTATCGGTGGTGCTAGCTAGCTAGATTCACTCACTAAATCTATTTGAGGGTGTCTGCATTTGCTGGGTGAAGATTGTGTTTTTGGCTGGCAAAGTCACTATTTGAACTGACAATATTTGTGAACTAACTAATACAAGTGGTTAGTCTGGAAAATTAATTTTTTGGGAGGGCACTTTGACTCAGTTTTGGATTTTGTTAGCACAATTACAGCCCATCCCTGCAGTTCTTACTCCTAGAAAACACCCACTGATTCAAACAATGGAAGTTTTGTATGGGTAAGTTCCACTATAGCTCTTATTAACAACCCGTGGACTGGTGGCCTGTTTCCACATTTCTAGTACGTCAACTTGCTTGAAATTGTTTTCTTCTGTATTTTGTTTGCAAAGCTGACAGAGGGCTGGGTTGCTACTGAAATTACTTTGGAAGCATGCAGACAAGCGTACAGGTTTATTTGCAGTGTATGAGGACCTTGACATACTGTACTTTAAAGAGCCGCACACTTTACTTTTATCAGTTTGTCTCTAATCTTTGCCAATTTCTTTTCCCTCTTTCCCCAAACAAAGGTAGGATTGTCAAATGTTAACACAACAGAATCTTAACATCTAGGTTCAGTTATTCAGTGTATTTAATTGGTCATAATCTGCACGATCACTGAATGAAAAGGAAAAACAAACAAAAAAAACCACCCCAACTCATCCTGGGGCCAAAAAAGAATAGCCTGAAATGCAAGCACTCAGACCTAATAGATGCTTTTATCTTTCTAAGTCATTCTCAGAAATACTGCCTCCAAAAAGCTGTGCTTCTAAGAATGAGATCATTGCACTAGCAAATAGCTTTGTCCAATCCAGTAATAACATTTCCAGAGGTAACACTTTAGTTTGTCTTGGCGGTTTGTGCTAGAATTTTTACTGGCTTTCTTAAAGTAATTACAGCATTAATACAAAAGGGGCACTTTGCATGAGAACACACAAGATCCATGCCTTTCATTTTAACATCACCTCTGTAGATCTGCATGACAAGTAAAAGGAAAAGTAGCAGAACTATATTAATTGCTGCATTGTGTTAATCTGTTTGGCTGGGGACAATACCTGCCTGCTCTGATGTCCCTTTCTACAGATCCTGTAGGTATCCATGTCCTTTAGGGGGAGGAACTGGAATAGCAGGTGGCTTGTAGGTGCAGCAGAGCAGGAGGCAGTAGAATTGCAGCAAATATCAGCTTCCTTACTCCAACCTTTAATAGGCTTGCTAGCCTCTCGCAGCCACACCCTTATTAGGCTCAGCAGATTCTCCCAAGCCTAAATGGGGTTTTCAGCCCACTTGAACCCAAAGAGTTGGGACACTAATGATCCTATTTAAACTCATCAGTTTATTGGGGACAAAGTTGCTAAATTTGGGGGACTGGAAAAGTTAGTAAGTTTGTCCACAAAGGCCACATTAAGACTTGTAGATGGGCAGGGAGACGCCTCACAGGACTCCGGGGGTCCATGGGGATCATGGCAAAGACCCTCCTAACACCTGCAGTAGGGGAGGAGAAGGAGAGTGACCGCTGCTGAATCTCTTAAGGCACCAAATGACTGATGCACCCACTCAGGAGGAGTTGTTTGTCTCTGCAGCTCCCTTCACATGGACCCCTGAAGATCTGCAGGAAGGGAGGAAGGAAAAGAATGAAACAGACAGACAATGAATAAGTCCAGTAAACATTGCAGCTTTTCAAAGCTGTGAGGGTGATGGTAGCACTGCTGTTGGCATTAGGTAGATTCTTACTGATTGCAGGAGCTTCTTGACAGAGTGGCAGATGGCAGGAGAACCTTTAAAACTAGCCTTTTAATGGTTTAAAACTTGTATGCTTTTCCTCCCACCCCGCAATTGTACCGTGCCTGGAATACTAGTTATGGATTTTTCCATCAGAATTCCTCTAAGAACGCTTTGCTGCTCACACAGTGCCTGTTACTTCCCTGTAATTACTGTCTCTCTAGAATGTTAGATAAAATACCACAAAATAAATATTATTCTATTGATTGAAAATGAAGAGGCTTCTAAGTTAAACAAAAAAACTTTTGCACGTAGCCAGAGGGAGAATTAGTCTGTAAGGTAACTCCCTCTAACACTCTGTAGGGAGATACATATATAGGAGGAGCCTAACCATCTTTGACAACTTTTTAAAATATAATTTTTCAGAAACAGCAGGTTGGACTAGGTCCCATAAAGAGAGTATTCACTCATTACTGTACATCCGGAGATGGAGGAAGGTAAAAAAACTTACCATTAGGTCCAAAATTTGTCATTATTTACTCTTATCTAAATGATTGAGAGTGTGCCACTTTTTTAGGATGTAACTTAGTTATCAGCACCTTGACTGTATGAAATGAACACTGAAGAAACAGAAAGACACAGAAATGAAAGGAAATGAGGAAGGACAGTAAGGCAGAGTCAGAGGGGTTACTAATTGCAAAGCCAATAACTTGAGCTGGGGACCTACAATAAAGCGTTTTCGTACGGGGCTTTTATGGTGTGCTTTGGGCTGCAATCCCCCGGGGACTGGGAGAGTAAGTTTAGGCTCTCTCACTAAGGCAAATCATTTTTTGACTCTACATTTCAGAAAGCATCAAAGGAAAGACACTTACAAAGTCATATTTAAATTAGTAATGTCAGGCCTATAAATCTAAAAATCTCCACTATGCAAAATCATCCTAAAAAAAAGACTTTGTGCCAGTATTTAAACCTAAGCCATCAGGTCAAACAATGAGAGCTTAATTGTAATAATATATTATGCATTTTTAAAGTTTGATTTTAAAAGTTTATTAAAAGACAGTCCAAGTTTATAAAAAACTGAAAGATAAAATAAGGATAAGACAATAGCTCTGATGAGGTTAACACTGGATGATAAAATCCTTTTTCAGCAGAGCAGTTATTTTGTTTAATGGTAGCTAAAACCCCCAAATTTAGTGTGTGTTAATAGAGGCCCATTGTTAATAAAAATAAACTGATGAATTTTTAGAATATTTTTAATTGAAACAAATGTCTGTTTAGTATAAAACATTGTTTTCTGAAATGTGGTCAAACAAACAAACAAAAAACACCCAGCAACCCCACCTCCCTACACCAATCCTGCAACATGGTACTAAAAAAGGGAACTAAGCAGAAAGCAAAGTAAAACTATTCTATTTTTCTTAGTCAAGCTAAATTAAATAAAAGAGGAAAATAAAGAACAAAAAATGGTGAAATGCAAATTGAGTTTCTTATAGTCTATCAGTTTTAATAAATTAATTCATTACTAAAGTAAAATAGTTTAATTTTTGTGAGGACTTGCTAGCTTTTTACAAGTAGATGCAGGCAAAAATAAACAAAAAATTAAACCCAGAAAAACAACAACAATAGTAATAAAAAGATACTTAGAGACAGAGAGCATGACAACAACAGTCAAACACAAAGAAGAGTATTCTGGGAAAGGCTCCTATCAAAGGGAAGACTGAGGTGCAAGCTCAGTCATTGCTGTGGGTTTCAAAGAAGCAGTAGACTAACCAGGTAACTATTAAAAAAATAGTAATGGTAAATTTGAAGCCATAGGAGTATAAGGTATTTTGAATTTTTGTAAGTAATTGTTTTCTTTTATACACTTTGTTGTGTACCTTCCAGTGGTGGTATCCTATACATTAAAAATGAGGGTTTCTTTCATTACTAATCCTTGTTCAGGATTGGAGTAATTGTACAAATACTTCAGTTACAGACAATGCAGAGAAAATAAGAGGGGTTCTAGATTTTATGTTAGAGTAACAGGATCATGTAGTAAAATCTCACTGATTCCTCCTCAGAAATGAGTATCCTGAAATTATCTATTGAACCAAGAGAAGGAAACTTTACAAAAAGTAAGTAGATATTCATTTTTTAAAAGCAGAAAAATAATAACTAATTAACTTTCAATATTATAATTTCAGGTCCTAGTCTATCACTTATTTTTCATCAGCAATTGAAGTGACACAAAAAATCTTATGGCTTAAATTTTCCAATCTGGGTACCTAATTAAGGCTTCCATACCCATATTTATGTCCCAGTCCTGAAAGCATTTATGTCAACCAAGGCAGTCACACTCAGTACATTTGTAAACCTTCATGTAAAACCAGTCATTTGGCTCATGAAAGAGGGTGGGGGAGGATGCATCTGGCTCTCAGCCTCTGCACAGTGCATTAGAGGTTCTGACTCTCATGAGTAACAGCGGAAAATGCTTCCTTCAAATATGAATAAAGCATTTAGGTTTCAGAGTTTATACCAGAAGGGATCATCGTGGTCATCTAGTCTGACTTCCCACACATTGGAGGCCACAGAGCCTCATCCACCCATCCACCTCTGTAATCATAGGTGCCAACTTCTCCTGGTGCTGGTGGGTGCTCATGCCCCCCCACCCCACCCCACTCTGACTCCACCCCTGCCCTGCCCCTTCCCTTCCATGCCCCCTCATTCCAACCCCTTCCCCAAAGTTCTCACCCCAATTCTGCCCCCTCCCTGCCACATTCCCGCTCTTCCCCACTCCCTCCCACAGCTTGTTATGCCATGAAACAGCTGTTTTGTGGTGGGAAGCGCCGGGAGGAGAAGTGGGGATGGCACATTCAGGGGAGGAGGTGGAGATGAGCTGGCGGGGCGGGGCGAGGAGCTTGGCTGCTGCACCCACCAATTTTTCCCCATGGGTGCTCCAGCCCTGGAGCACCCACGGAGTTGGTGCCTATGCCTATAATAGACCCCTAATCTCCGACTGACGCACTGAAGTCCTCGGATTATGATCTAAAGACTGCAAGTTACAGAGAATCCATCTTTTACTCTAGTTCAAACCAGCAAGTAACCCATGCTGCAGAGGAAGGTGAAAAAAACCAGGATCTCTGCGAGTCTGACCTGGGGGGAAATTTCTTCCTGACCTCATATATGGGGATCAGTTAGACCGTGAGCATGTCTGGCTGGTGGATCTCGCCGACATCTGGGAAAGAATTCACTGTAATGACTCAGAGCCGTCCCATCTAGAGTCCTGGCCATTTGGAGATATTTACTACTAGCAGTTACAGATGGGCAATCTCATTGTACCTTTGCTTTTTGAGGGAGCTGGAAGTAGAATGATTCATCCAGTACACTATGTTATCAAACCAGCCGAAGGGACTTCAAGACATGCTATTAGAAATAAGATCTTTCAAAAGGGAGCTTTATACAGATGTGTTAAAACAGTAAGTTATGACTTAATGTAGATATATAGAATATGCTTTAAAGATTTTACAGATCGATGTGGAAGATTACACAGAAGTTAATTAACATACTGCTGTGGTGAAGCTTGTTTACTAAATAGTGGCACAGTGACAATAAACAATTATGACAATGAACCATGCCTCTCCCAAGAGACTGAGTGGGAAATTTTGGCAGATTGGATACAAGTATCTAAATTCACGACACTAGGGTTAAAACTGCTGCTCATGATAGAGGTGCTTTGGTATCTTCAATTACCACAAATTCTCAGGATCTTGGTCTTAAATATCCTCTGCAAGATGAATCTATCATCTGTACCCTAACACCAGGCTGTCTGAGCTGATTCTTGTTCACTAGTGCAGAGGAAAAAAAACACTGCCTGGTCTACACTAGTGCTCCCACTGATGAAAATACAGTGGTGCTAGAACAATAAGAGAAGAACTGCAGACATGTCTGTGTAGTCAAACCAAGAGAAAGTATCAGTCACTACATCCTTCATCAACTACACTGGGTCCTTGCAGCCCTTGGGTTGATAAACTCACCAGGGCCTCCAGTTCAGCCCAGACCTGGAGAACTTGTGACCTGTGGTAGAACCACTGAACAAGATATATGTTCAGTGAGAAGCCTGAACTCATATGGCAGGATATTAAGATCTAGAAGCACCTAATTTCTAGCTAAAAAAAAAAGTAAGTAAACTATAAGAGAACCAAAAATATATGGAAATGAGAGAGCAAGAAAGAAATGGATCAAGCTTATTGGCAAGATTAAGCCATTTATCCTACAGTGAAGGGAAGAAAGAAAGAATTTACTAAGAAGTAACGGAGTTTTGGAGGGGGGGGGGAGGATTAAACAGACTAACTTATCCCCTTTCTAGTCACAATTCACAGCCAGGAATACTTCATTAAAACCACCATCCTTTTTTAAAAACATATTCTCTCTGAAATGCTTTGGTATGTATCAAAAGCATGGTTTAAATGACTTAATTTCCAGCTCTTCAGCCCAAGCAGTCAGCTGTTCATGCTTATGTTGGCAAGCATAGCCTTGAAATAAGGGACTGGTTTTTCTCCCTGTCCCCTTTCAAAATTCAGAGGCCCAGCCTCCACTGCTCTTATCCCACAGTTCCAACTTTTCCCTTCTATTTACCTCTGCAGGCTGCTTCTTCAGGCACAAGAGTATAAGCAACTACCTCTAGATCCACTAGCTAATGATATTCTTTACTCAGGCTAGCAACAATGCAGTTATTGAAAACATGTTTGTCCTCCCTATTGACAAAGGACGCGATCACTTCAGGTATCTGCCAACTTCCTCCTACCTAGTAACTTGGAATACATGACTGTACAAAACCTGATGTTTTGAACACAGGGACTGTGTAGGAAGAGGCCAGTTCAGGACACTAGATTCTTTTGTGAATCACACTGAAGTGACTCATGGACAAACACATTCTAATTTATTTAGTAGCTAAAGCTAGTAACAAATCATAAGCAGAACACACACGGTGAGGGAGGATTCCCTGTATCTGAACTCTCTAAGTTACTCCCAATGCCCTATATCAATGGCTCTCAGCCTTTCCAGGGTACTGTGCCCCTTGCAGAAGTCTGATTAGTCTTGCGTACCCCCAAGTTTCACCTCTCTTAAAACTACTTGCTTACAAAATCAGACAAAAATACAAAAGTGCCACAGCACACTATTACTAAAAATTGTTTAATTTCTCATTTTTACCATGTAATTTTAAATCAACTGGAATATAAATATTGTACTTACATTTCAATATACAGCATATAGAGCAGTATAACAAATCTTGCCTGTAGGAAATTTTAGTTTGTACTGACTTCTCTGGTGCTTTTTATATAGCCTGTGGTAAAACTAGGCAAATATCTAGATGAATTGATGTACTCCCTGGAAGATCTGTATACCCCCAGGGGTACATATACCCCCTGTTGAGAGCCACTACCATGTGTGATCAATAGAGCCCTGGCTTCTCTCTGACTATAAGAGATAACAGGCATTCTGAATTCTTGTCTCCTATTTCCTACATTTAAACGTGGAACACAAGGACCTAGTTACTTAGGGTTCCAGACAGGTGTTGATTTGTACACAAAGTGCCTCAAGTGAAAGAAACGCAATATTCAAAACTTGAGTAAATCCCTACTCAGGTAATTGGGCTGTTAGTATACGGTCTCTGGCTTGTATCCATTTTCTATACTTCCCCAATGCAGGGCCGCCTAGAGGATTCAGGGGGCCTGAGGCAAAGCAATTTTGGGAGGCCCTTCCATAAAAAAAAAAAAGGTTGCAAAACTATAGAATATTATGTTCTTGTGGGGACCTCTGCAGGGCCCGGGGCAAATTGTCTCACTTGCCTCCCACTCTGGGCAGCTCTGCCTCAACTTAGAGCAAGTCAGTAGGTTATATGCCAAACCAACTAAGCAATGCAAACTTAATTCCTTAATGCTTGCAGTAAATAACATGTTATCCTTTCCAGGGACCAACTTGATGCAGGGCTGCTCTTGGCCCAGATGGCCTTTTACTTTGTATCCCAAAAGAGCAGTATAGTCTGCCCTAATGTAGGTGACCCTCTTTCAATACAAGTAATACCAAATACTCAGTACAGGAATCTGACATACCATCAGTTTGCAGGAAAAATGAAAGCATATTACAAATAGACCTAAGTTATATCAGTCTGAAGAGGAAAGCAGTTATCTCCAGTTTTGAGACTAGAGTTTTGGTTTAATACAAGAAAAGCGGCTCAAGCAATACCCCTAAAGGCTCATACTATAATTTGTTGTATTAGTAGCAGAATTTCCCAGTGTCATGCCTGTGACAATCAAGGATACTAATATTCTGACTTGTATGTCCGAAAGGATGGAAGTACCTTTTCCCATTCAGGTCCTACTTGGAAGCAGATACTGGAGCTCCTACTTGTTCTTAATCATATCTTGATCCACCTTCACCGAAAGGGAAAGCAGAGAAGATGGAGTGGTGTATGGCGGTAAGTTAGCACTTTTCCCTGTTGGACAGAGACCCAATGATCTTGATACCAAGATGGGATGTTAGAAGTTCGAAGTACAGGAAGAATGACTGTAATACTGCCAACAGGACACTATGATTAGTCTTATGCCCAAATATGTGTAGAAGCCAAGTTGCATGGAGAGGCAAGGGTAAGAAATTGTACCTGTTGTTGAATATTGCAGATTTAAATAAACAAAAGAAGCCTTTCATGAGCATACATAATAAATAAAACTCCAAAAACTGGTTGTGGCGACAGTACGGTCATCATTTTCAATGCCCCAAGTTAAGGGCTAGCTTTAGCCTGGATTTCACCTCTTCTGGATTTGAACTTTCCTAGTGGATTCTCATTAACTTTCTCTGCTTAATGCGATGTAACCATTTAGAGAAGATTGAGGAGAAAGTGTTAATTGAACCACGGTAAAAAGTCTGTACTCCATGGATTTGTTGTATATAGCTATGACATGACATTTTAAATATACACTATGTCCATAAGATATCTTCAGCTTTGCTTAAAAGTTTAGTTGTGACTCTCGTACAGCAACACTGATATCTCTCCTTGTGCTGTTTGGCAGTTAGCATTACCTGGAGGGAAAAAACAATTATTTAAAACATGGCACAAAAAAGTAGTCGTCACCATGTTAATGGTGCGGTTACAGGAGTCATCACCCCATCTACTAGGTGAAGGGTTCTGTCCCTGAAAGGAAGCACTGGTGCTTACTGATGAAAGCAAGAGATGGCACATCAGAAAACCTGGGTTCTGTACCCGCCTCTGCCACTGACTTGTGGTGATCTTAAGAGTCACTTGAGCAAACTATGCTTCACTGTCTCTAACAGTCAACTGGAGATAACATTTCCCTACCAGTGATGTACTTGGAGATGCTCTGATTGAAGGCACTACAATGGCCAACTGTTTAGTGGGACACTCGAATACAGCCATCAGAATTAGGACATTTCTTGATGAAATGTCTGAGCCAAGGAACAAATCCTAAAAGCTGATGGAGAGGCTTGGCCCACTTTAACTGTGAATAGCACTGTTCAACATGGTTACAAACCACCTAACATCCATATATTCCCACAAGCTTTACAAATCATAGAATCATAGACTATTAGGGTTGGAAGAGACCTCAGGAGGTCATCAAGTCCAACCTCCTGCTCAAAGCAGGACCAATACCAACTAAATCATCCCAGTCAGGGCTTTGTCAAGCCAGGCTTTAAAAATCTCTAAGGATGGAGATTCCAGCACCTCCCTAAGTAACCCATTCCAGTGATTCACCACCATCCTAGTGAAATAGTTTTTCCTAATATCCAACCTAGACCTCCCCCACTGCAACTTCAGACCATTGCTTCTTGTTCTGTCATCTGTCACCACTGAGAACAGCCTAGCTCTATCCTCTTTGGAATCCCCCTTCGGATAGTTGAAGGCTGCTATCAAATCCCCCCTCACTCTTCTCTTCTGCAGACTAAATAAACCCAGTTCCCTCAGCCTCTCCTCGTACATCATGTGCTGTAGCCCCCTAATCATTTTCACTGCCTTCCACTGGACTCTCTTCAATTTGTCCACATCCCTTCTGTAGTGGGGGGACCAAAACTGATCGCAATACCGCAGGTGTGGCCTCACCAGTGCTGAACAGAGGAGAATAATCACTTCCCTTGATCTGCTGGCAATGCTCCTACTAATACATCCCAATATGCCGTTGGCCTTTTTGGCAACAAGAGCACACTGCTGACTCATATCCAGCTTCACGTTCACTGTAATCCCCAGGTCCTTTTCTGCAGAACTGATGCTCAGCCAGTCAGTCCCCAGCCTGTAGCAATGCATGGGATTCTTCCTTCCTAAGTGCAGGACTCTGCACTTATCCTTGTTGAACCTCATCAGATTTCTCTTGGTCCAATCCTCCAATTTGTCGAGGTCGCTCTGGACCCTAACGCTACCCTCCAGCATATCTACCTCTCCCCCCAGTTTAGTGTCATCTGCAAACTTGCTGAGGGTGCAATTAATCCCATCATCCAGATCATTAATAAAGATGTTGAACAAAACCAGCCCCAGGACCGACCCTTGGGGCACTCCGCTTGGTACTGGCTGCCAGCTAGACATTGACCCATTGATCACTACCCACTGAACCTGACAATCTAGCCACCTTTCTATCCACCATTAATTCTTTCCTCATTTTTGAGAGGTAGGTGAACAATCCCAACTTGAAACAAAGACATGGAGAATAAGTGTCTTCCTCAAAGGTTGCAGAGAAGTAACAGAGCTGGGGATAGCACACAGACATTTTAGCTTCCAGTCCCTTGCTCTAACCATTACAGGTGCTTCCTCTTTGTGGATGCTTTCAAGCACCGTAACAGTCAGACAGCAGGTAAATACTAAGTATTGCAGGAGCTGCTCCTTAGGACAATATGGTAAAATATCATTTAAGGTATAAAAAGATCACTAGGGTTGACATAATTGAGCAATCACTCATAGGTGATTGCTCAATGGATCAGTCACTATGATTTATTATGCTGCTTGTTTGCTTTAGATAAACCTGTAAACTCTACCCCAGGGATTTTTTTCCTAAAATGGAATATGGAGAATGCTTCAGTTTTTGAAGAAAAACAAACAAACAATAGTATCCACATATGCAGTGTTGGTGGAGCTGCATGTGTCCCAGGATATGAGAGAGACAAAGGTGAGAAAAGTTATTGGACCAACTTTTGTTGGTGAGAGAGAGAGAGAGGAGCTTTCGAGGACCTGAAGATGGGCTCTGTGTAACTTGAAAGCTTCTCTCTCTCACGAGCAGAAGTTGGTGCAATAAAAGATATTACCTCACCTGCCTCGTTTCTCAGAACTTGTGAACTCGGAAAAATAAAATTATATAGCTCCAGAGACATGAGGTAACAGAGTTTTGCTTCAACCTCACTGCGTGGGGCCAGACTGCAACCTGACGTACACCCCGTATCAGTAGGGTGAGGAAGCCAGGGATAAATGAGCACAACGTGGCCTATAGTGTTGTACAAGAGACAGTCTTGCACCAGTGTTACTTCAGTTTGTTTTCCCCCCTTCCCTCGACGACGGGAGCAACTAATACAACTGCAGCTCCTTCATTCAGGGCCCTCTGCTTGGGTAAGGTAGAGGTGAGAGGCTGAAGTCTCATTGGGTTACCTTGCAAATTGTATCTTTGCTGTGCAGTTGTTCACCAACTGGTAGCAGATCCAACACTCAGCAGTACCTGCCCCAGGGAGCTCAGCATTACTTCCTGCCGGGCTGCCCCTGAGGCATGCCTTTGCGTGCTGTTGCTCAACATGCCAGGGAAGGGCTCTCCCTCCTGCTGCAGCTTGCAGCTACTAGGAGACTCCCTTCTCATCTCCTGTAGCTCCAGCACCAAATCCCAACAGAGGTGGGGGAGGGGAAGAGCTTAAGTGCAGCCCCTTTCTGCTGCTCTTCCTCTTGGGAATCAATTGCTTGAAACTGAAGAGCACAGCTGCTCCCCTTCCTCTCTCGTCCCTCATTCCCGCTCGCCCTTCAGTTGCGTATGTGACTGGAAGGGCATAAGGAGGGGGTGGCGGAGTGCGCACTCGCAGGTGTTGGAGCTCAGCACAGGCATTCATTTATTCATTCCACACAGGGGAAAATACTACTTCCCCTCCCTTCTAACAACAGGTGTGTGGGGAGGCCCAGTCAGTCCAGCTGAGGACTGAGTTGGGGGAAGGCTTACTGCTGTCAACCCATTATGGCTTTGCTAGACTGGCAATCTTTTGCTGTAAAGATGGTGGGAAAATAATATATTTAGGTAGATGAGGCCCAAGTCCTTCCTTCTTATGCAAAGACCCCACCTAGACAGAGATGAGGAGCAGAGCTCTGGAGAGGGCTGAGGGTGGGCACCCCCAGCCTAACAAAAGGAGTCGTGCAAGGTGCGCTAGGTAATACTTTTTACCGAACCATTGTCTGTTGGTGACAGAGAAGCTATTGAGCCTCACGGAGCTCTTCCCAGGATCTGGGAAAGGTATTCCCAGCAAAATTCAAGATGAGATTGTGCATAAAGTACTTAGCACATATTGTAAGGGACCATTCATAGAGTGTCCCATTAACACCTCTGCAGGCACAGGACGAAATGAGAAGGGTTAGTGGGTTACAGAATGTTGCAATAATCCATAAATCCAGTGTCTGCTCAGTCCATGATTTTTAGTGTTTAACATGCTAAACAATCTGCTCCACCATGCATTTTGCTGTGAGGCTAGCAGCCCCTCTGTGACTTGAAGAAAAGCTCTGTGTGGCTTGAAAGCTTATCTGTCTCACTAACAGAAGTGGGTCCCTAACCCTCACACCCCTTGTCTCGCCAATGTCCTGGGATGGTCATGACTATAATTACACTGCATGCAAAGAGTAGTGTCAGTCTGCACAACAGTTGAATCCTGCGTGCGTGAGTGGACCCTGCTACAGTGCAGGGCCCAGGGGGAGTATCTGTGTGGCCTTGATCCAACACTGGGCCTCAGTTTGGTCCATCAGTGCTTCTCAACCTCTCCAGAATACTGTACCCCTTTCAGGGATCTGATTTGTCTTGCATACCCCAAAGTTTCACCTCACTTAAAAACTACTTGCTTACAAAAGTCAGACTAAGCAATGAGTGTCACAGCACACTTACTGAAAAAGAGTAAGTGTTTTTACCATGTAACTATAAATAAATGGATTGGAATATAAATACTTACATTTCAGTGTATAGTATTCAGAGCAGTATAAACAAGTCAATGTATGAAATTTAAGCTTGCACTGACTTCCTAGTGCTTTTATGTAGCCTGTTGTAAAACTAGGCAAATATCTAAATGAGTTGATGTACCCCCTGGAAGATCTCTGGGTACCGCCAGGGGTATGCATACCCTGAGTTGAGAACCTCTCTATTAAACTGCAGAAACAAACAGTAACTTATCTGCAAATCCCATAGCTTTTTTAAAGGGAAACCTAGGCCTGTCTGCGCACCCTCCCTAATCGCATGGGTGATTATTGTAGCATCCTGCCTTTCTCGTCAGTCTTGGACAAAGCCAGCTTATTAAACTGGCAATAAAAAGAGGGGAGGGAAAATCCTTCAAGTCTCAGCGGAGACTGAAATTTGAAAATCTGGTCCTCACAAGCTGTCTGTGACCCCCATACAAAGAGTTCGGAAGCCAACCATAACCCTTAACACATTGGAAAGGGAGACCTAATGATTTGTATGTGTTTGGAGATTGAAACAGGCGGGAAAAGTTTGTTCCAAGTCCCCCCCCCTGCATTTCCAGGCAGTTGAGAGGCTCCTTTGAAAATTATTTTCTTTCCACACCCAGTTTGCTTCTGACATCATTCATCCAGGGAGGGAGGGCTGGAGAGAGCCAGAGTCAGACCTTCAAAACAACCCAGAGTCCTGCAGCATCTTCCCCTCGGATCTGCCTTACTCGCCACCATCTCCCTGTTCAGATCTCTGGGCAACTCCTGAGGCCACAGTCAGCCGTGAGTAGCCTCGCTGGTTAGTGAGGGAGGGGTTGGTGTCGGTATTGCATTATTTTGAGATAAAGGTTTTGCAAGCAGTGCTGGCTGCCAGATGGGATTTAGTGGAGGGGGAGAGGAAAGGGATCTCTACACAGCTGGAGGGAGAGGAATTGCTTTTCCAGCAAAGAAAGGGAGAGACCAAGAAAGCAAGGGTTTGTCTAGAACAAACAGTTCTAGAAATGGCACATCTACAAGTACTTTTTATTTAGGATTTTGCTGCTGAGCTGGTCCTTCTAAAGTTGGCACTTAAAAAGGTGTTGCCCTTCTCCTGTGAAACTCTGCCTGGGGGGGAGGGGGACTTGAAAACTACTCACTTCCCTGGAGAATGGGACAGCACTTTGGAAAGCTTCTAATTTCTCTGTCAAACTCTCTTGCTTTTGAAATTTTAGAATCAAAAAAAAATTGAGAGAGAGAGTCTTCATCGGAAGATATTGCTCAGCCTATCAAAATCAAGGAGGCACTTGGGGGAGGAGAGGGAGGGCAGGAGAAACTTGAAATTCACTTTATTGCAAGTAACTTAAAGCCTGGACAATACAACTGTAAACTTTTTCTGGGCTAGTCTCTTTGTATGTGATTCACTGCGGGGTTTGCTATACTCCAGCAAGACCTCAGGCTGATCTTGACTACTGTGCCCCCCCTAGCGGAAGCACAAAATATTTAAACGTGATTCAGTAGAGATTTTTGGCTTATAAAAGTCTTGCTGGTATTAAATGTTTTTTCCTCTTTAACTAGACTATAGTTTTTAAAAGCCGTCTGCCTTCCTACAGCTGCATGCTGGTGCCTCTTTCCAGATGTCCTGTCCTCTCTCCTTCAGAGGGACTAATTGTCAGATCCAGGCAAAGGGCCTGTAGTAATTTATGTTGCTCATAACCCTCTGTACTAAATTTTAGAAGTTGTCTTGTTTGGAGATATCTGCTCAGAATGTTCCCCAGTCCTTCCCAGTTCAGCCAGGTAACACTCAGGAAGCTAATAACTCTCTGTTCATGCTGCCAACAAGACATTTTCACCTGCACTGAGGTGGGACCAAGTAAACTTAGACCAGTAGTTCTCAACCAGGGGTATGCGTACCCCTAGGGGTACACAGAGGTCTTCCAGGGAGTACATCACCTCATCTAGATATTTGCCTAGTTTTACAATAGACTATATAAAAAGCACAAGTGAATTCAGTAAAAACTCCATAACCTCTCTTTATTAACAATCACCAAAACCAGACTGCACACGCTACATATACAGTGCTGACCGCTCCCAATAAAACAGATGAACATTTCTTGATGGCCAGTCAGAAAAATCAGGTCCATCTGGGGGACTCCAGTTTTTGCACAGTGTCATTGGCAGAGTATTGAGGTCTGGCACCTCTGATCTTTGGGGCTATGTCCTGGAGCTGGTTTATAATTGTTTATAGTGCTCTATATACTATACAGTATACACTGAAATGTAAGCACAATATTTATATTCCAATTGATTTTACAATTATATGGTAAAAATGAAAAAGTAAGCCATTTTTCTGTAATACTGTGCTGAGTCGCTTTTGTATTTTTATGTCTGATTTTGTAATCAAATAGTTTTTAAGTGAAGTGAGACTTGGGGGTACTCAAGACAGATCAGACCCCTGAAAGGGGTCCAGTAGTCTGGAAAGGTTGAGAGCCACTGACCCTGAACATCCTCGACACGTATTTGTCCAACCTGTTCTTAAAAACCTATGAAGATGAGGATTTGACAACCTTCCTTGGAAGACTATTCTAGAGTCTTTATAACCTTTAGAGTTAGAAAGTTTCTCCTAATATCTAACCTAAATCTCTCTTGCTGCAAATTAACCCCATTACTACTTTTCCTGCTTTCAGTAGATGTAGAGAACTGATCACTGGCCTCTTTATAACAGCCCTTAACATATCTGAGGACTTATCAGGTCTATTGAGATGTCTCACGACTAAACGTGCAGTTTTCTTAACCTTTCCTCATAAGTAAGATTTAGAAAAATCTTATTTTTCGTTGCTATCCTCTGGACGCTCTCTAATTTGTCTACACAGTACAGAGTAAAGAACTGTGTCTTACATACAATACACTCCAGAATGAGATTAGTCTTTCACACAATTGTATCATATTGTTGGCTCATATTCAATTTGTGATCCACCATTACCTGGAGATCCTTTCCAGTAGTCCTACCACCTTGCCACTTATTCTCCATTTTATAGCTATGAATTTGCTTTTTCTTTCTTTGCACTTGTCTCTCGAATTTCATCTTGTTGAATTCAGACCCAATTATCCAATTTGTCAAAGTTGTTTTGATTCTAATCCTGTGCTCCAAAGTTCTTGCAACCCCTCCCATCTTGGTATCATCTGCAATTTTTAGAAGCATATTCTCCACTCCATTGTCCAAGTCATTAATTAAAATTTTGACTACGTACCAGACCCACTACTAACCCCTGAGGGACCCCACTAGATACACTCTCTCAGTTTAACAGAAAACCATTGATAGCTACTATCTGAGTATGGTCTTTCAACCAGTTGTGCACCCACCTTATAGTAACTTCATTCTAGACTGCATTTCCCTTGCTGGCTTATGAGAATGGCATATGGGACAATCAAAAGCCTTACTAATAATTAAGACGTCACCTCTGCTGCATCCCCTCATCCACTGGGCCAGCAATCCTGTCAAGAAGGAAACTAGGTTGGTTTGGTACGATTTATTCTTGACAAATGTATGCTGGTTTTTTCTTATCACCTTATTATCCTCTAGGTGCTTACAGATTGATTGTTTAATAATTGGTTCCAGTATCTTTCCAGGTGTTGAAGTTGGTGAATTCATTAATATGCAGTTGACAGTAACTGCTTGTTAACAGGGTTTATAGAAACTTCCCTCAAAAATTTGATTGTGCATCCCTTCAATATTACATGAATGCAGGTTTGAAAGAAGCTCCTCCTGCATTTTGTAGATATCTGAGCATTCTGTTTATTTGCAGCCTGGGTTCTCTGAAGCATCTGATGAGGTAGATACGACTATTACTTCAGAGGATACCAGATACTCCTGTGGAATGGCTGTAAAAATACATGCCAGATCTTCCTAAATGGGACTAAAAATCCACAACCTAATTTTCACTCTCGATCAATAGTGAAAACCAGCATATTATACTCAGGGCTGCCCAGAGGATTCAGGGGGCCTAGGGCAAAGCAATTTTAGGGGCCCCTTCCATTAAAAAAAAGTTGCAATACTATAGAATACTATATTCTCATGGGGGCCCCTATGGGGCCCAGGGCCTGGGGCAAATTGCTCCATTTGCTGCCCCCCACCCCCACCCCCAGGCAGCCCTGATTATACTCACTTTCAGACTCATCAGCCCACATTAGTAGAGCAGCTATACAGAACAGGACTGATCATCTGCCTAACGAATGATCTGTTTGTTTGCCAAGCAAAATATTTGTAATGCATCTTCTGAAAAGCCTGACCTCCAGCTTTGGAGGTTCTGGTGTCCAGGCAGGCGCTGCAGTTAGAAAAAGGAAGACATTGTGGACTATCTTGGGCCAATAGCAGTCTAACATGACAAATGTCTTCAGAGATGGAATGTGGCATGGAATGTGTAGTAGATCCATGAATCTGAGTGGAGGAGCAAACCAGATACTAGTGTGCTATCCTGGGACTTGTTTTGTGATTGCCATTAAAAATGCGATGTTTTCATGCCAAATGAAATGCAACAATTGTAGGTTTCCCCACCAGTCAAAATGGGAATAGAAGCAACATGCATCTTTCAGATACATCTTAAATCCCCATAAACATTCACTTTTATAAAGTTATCCGGAAACTGACACATTCTTGTGCAGGGAAAGGTAAAAATTTGGGACTAGAGAAGAACTTGGAATGAGGAGTTGCTGATGCCTTTTACATCACTTTGTGCACTTAATTCTAGTGTTGCTGTTTGGAATAACAAATTATTGAAGTGGAGGAGCAAACCAAGTTGCTGCATGCCAAGTTGTGCTTATTGGTGGGGGGAGGGGCATACATCAGCCTCCAACTGCTCCCGCATGGCTCAGGGCAGAAAGGCTCCCTCTAGGGCAGTGAGCTTCCTCTCCCCGTGCGGCAGCTGCAGACAGGAGAGTCCCTGGGGCTATTGGGCCTGCACTGCCCGATCTCTCCCAAGGAGAACCCTTTGGAGATTTCCTTTCCAGGATCTTCCCACAGGACAGGCTCATCAGGCCCTCTGTTTTCAGACACATGCATGTCCACACAGAAAGGATCTGGCTGCATGCCAAGTTGTGCTTATGAACTATTGTGCTAACTCAGTGGTGTTCAACTTTTTTCATTTGCAGACCCCTAAAAAATTTCAAATGTCAGCATGGACCCTTTTGGAAATCTTAGGCATAGTCTGCAGAAGCCCAGAGGCCACAGACCACGGGTTGAAAGCCACTGTGCTAACTGAACAATAACCCCTAAAATACTCCCGGTGAAGCATCAGAATGCCATACGTACACTTAGAGGATGATTAGTTTCTAGGTCATGCGTCTGTAGCATTCGAAATGCAACACTGGCTGATAGTATTATTTCTGTCAGAAACAGCAGAATGCTGGTAGAGAGAACACTGCTAGTGACATCCTTCCTCTGCCGGCCTAGGAGAGACTTGTTATAGGCAGTAAAGTAGTACTGATTCACAGATCTACTGTTTGGTAATGTAGTTATGCTGTCAGAAAAACCTTGATGAAAGAGGCTGTGGTTCTACAGACACTCATGGCTCACCATTGAGGGCAATTGGATAATGCCAGGAGACCAGAACTCTGCAGTTAAACTTCCTCATCTGCTGGTCAGATCACTGCTACTGTTGAAACCACAGCTGGCTCCATTAGTTGAAATGTGCCCCCCCAAAGACTGACAATTCTGCATATGCCTACATCAGCTTTACTTACTGCACTTTTTACTCCCCCTTGCTGTGTCAGGGACTCCTGCTTCACAGCTTCTTCTGTAGCCATCCCCTCACGCTTCCATACTCTTGTTTGTTGTCCCTACTGTGTAAAGCTGGCAGGAGTCTGCCCTCACATCTGTTAGGATATGGAAGGTGCTCAGACACAAGAGTGATGAGGCACACATAGGTTCCAGAATGAACAAATCCCTCCTTAAGAAACACTTCTGCTGGACTTACAGCGTCAGTCCACCACAGCTAATAGTGCTGTTTCCATATCCACTTAAAAATGGAGACTGCAGTGTCCAGTGAGGACCTCTATTTGGTCAGCTTGGATAAATTGTTTTTGTTACTTACACTGAGGCTGGCATCAAGTCTTCATTCGTGCCTCAAATAGCACCCAGCACCTTGTTAAAAGCGGTATTTAAATATCAGCTTTAAATTCACTAGTAATCTTCATGACACCATCTAACTGAAAAGGTGGCACAGACTGGCAGCTGATGTTACTTTAGGGTTAGAAGATATGAAAGATGGTTATTTGGCATGGGACCTGTATTTCTAGTTGCTACTGTGTCCTGTACTGCCTCGTTCAAAAATACTGTAAGACCACTAAACTTTAAAAAAATGGAAGGAAATGCAGCACTTTGCAGTAGAATCAGATTAATGTCTTTGGAGAAACAGAGGAAAATTTAAGATATCACAATAAGGAATTCCCACTGATGAAGTAATTTCATTCCTGCATAGTTTGTGTCTGCATTTTAGTAATTCAAGTGATAGAAAAATGCATGTTTTTAAATGAACACAATACTGTATTTGTAGCTGTATTGGTCAAAGAAAAGAGTCGAAATGGGAGAAAACACAGCTCCTTTGGAGGTTCTAGCACAGTGGGGTCCTAGTTCATGACTAGGGTGCCTAGGTGCTATGTAACAGGGCACAGAAGTTTAACTAGCTATGTCCAAGACTGAAAATGTAATACTATTGTGGCTCACCAATGAGGAGCACTGAATCTGTATGTGGGAAGCTTCCAGAGTGCCTGACAGCTGTAATAGGGATCTCTCTACCGTGGGCTAGGAACAAAGTTAAGAGATCCATGATTCAACATTATGGATAGAGTCAACAAGTCTATCCCATGAAAAAGTCCTACTGAACTTAAGTGAAAACCTTTCTATTGTGTTTTAAGTGAATATATAAATGTATTGTCTAGTAAAATAAATCCAGCAGGCTGAGCTGAGGTACAGTGGTATTGCTGTGCCCTGCCACAGACGAGAGATAGGCATATATCCAGAACTGTAGTCCCACCTAGTCGTAGGGAAAGCAAAGTGCTATCTGAACAGTTGCATCTTGGCTGACACACAGTGTGCCCAGTTATACAGGGAGGACGTAGCAAGCTACTTTATTCAGTATCATCCTAATTTAATCAATTAACAGTCCTCATGACAACCACAAGTTTTACTTTCAATTGCACCAGTTCAAAATCAAGATGAGAGAAATAATCACTAAGAATAAAGCTGCTTGTTCTCAATTGAATTTTAATTCAAATCATATGCTATGGTAACTCATGGCCCTGACAGGATCACTATGGAATGAAATATTAGCAGATTCTTCAACTGCTATCTTCAGTTTATGGATGATTATTTTGCAGGTAGTAGATGTATTTATCACCCTTTTCTTGGCAGTTTAGTTGTAAACTTTACATTAGCTGAAAGCAAAATTATCTACAGAATTAGTGTCTGATTATAGCCAAAATCAAAACAGTTTGAAAATTTTATTACTGTGAGCACAAAGCATTAGATAGCTATCAATATTATATATCATTGGCCAAAGTTAAAACAATTATATCTGCTTTCTCTTCTACTGAATTAAATGGATTTTCTTAAATTTGGGAAGATAGACTTCTGCCTTCGTTTTTGGCTAATTAGGGGGAACCTCGTAAGTGACACTAGCTGTTCTAGTGCATCTGGAGTAAGAGTTTGAATAAACAGCAGTCTGTTTTCAGTAGAGGCCACTTGTTGAGCTGTACTCTTACAAATATGTCTAGAATTAGGGCAACAAAAGTAGTTTGGTCAGCCTTTTCAGTAGTATTTTGGAGAGTTCACTGGGCCAGATTGACTCCAGATTTCTGTTAGCATAGATGCTTCTGGAGGGCCTGACAGAACAAAGTCTGACACTTTGCACTGAGGAGATTCTGAAAGAGGAGCCAGTCACACCGAAAAAAGTGGCTAAGCTCTGACTGGAAAGGAATGGGGCCAGGACATGCATGGATTCATTCACTCCCTTCATGAACTGACACGGAAGGCTTTTCTGGAGTTACAGCTACTCCCCAATTTCCCTGCTCCAACTTCAGTAAAAACTGAAGTCTCTTGCTCCTCATTGTTAGAAAGACAACTATGCCAGAAGAGTCCAAAGAGTCCCACATATTTCTTTATGTGACCAAAGTGCAAGATATGGAAAGGAATATTTAAAAATGGAGAAGATCCCTCCTCAAAAATATAAACCTAAATTCTACAGTTTCTTTGAGATGGTTGTTTTGGGTTAGTGATCAGTTTTATGTACCACCAGTCATATTGATCATCCTCCTATATAGTTCAAAATTGAATTTCTAAAATATTTTGCTTGCTCTTTATAGTAATCAGTGGGACTATAGGTGAAGAAGTAGGAATAATATATGTGATTTCTTCTAAGGATAGGAAGGAATTTAGAGGCCTGTGGGTCGCTGGGATACAAGAGAAGGAAATGTATCCTCTCTTTAGTTGAATAACCTGACTGACCTGCCATGGAACTAAAGTGCCTCATAGAACTTGTTCTGTCCTTGCAAGATAGGTTGTTTGTGCACTGAATAAATCTTTTTTTAGTAGTAGTAGCAGCGGTGATTTTGGACCTCATTACAGTTAAAACATCAGTTTTGCTCAATTTGATCATGAAGGGATTTCAATGTGTGTGTGACTCAAGAACAGGGGCGGCTCCAGGCCCCAGCATGCCAAGCGTGTGCTTGGGACGGCATGCTGTGGGGGGCGCTCTGCTGATCGCCGGGAGCGCGGCAGGCAGGGTACCTTCGGTGGCATGCCAGCAGAGAGTCCGCTGGCACGTCTGCGGGAGGTCCACCGAAGCCGCGGGACCAGCAACCGGCAGAGCGCTCCCCGCTGCATGCTGCCGTGCTTGGGGCAGCGAAATGTCTAGAGCCGCTCTTGCCTAAGAACCCCTTTGTGCCAACTGGCAGAGGGCACAGAGGGTGTATAGAATTTTACAGGAGCCAGTAGCCCACTATTCATCATAATCACTGCAAAATGTGTATATGGATAATATTTAAAAAGGAGTTGTCTGTACAGGCAGTCCTCAGACTTACGACACAATTGGTTCCTGAAAATTGCATTGTAAGTCAAAACCTCTTAACTTGGAACTGCAAACCACTCCATTGTGGGACCGAGTGTCAAAGTCAAAACCAATTGTTAAGTTGAATCAGGGTGTCAATTCAGAAATGTCGTAAAGTCGAGGACTACCTGTACTGAAAATTATGTTAAGGCAGGTAACCAGGAGGCGACACGTCTCAGACAGGACGCTTCTCTCTCCCTCTCTGTCCGGTAGCATGTATTGCACATTGTATGTCTGACAGTCAATGCCTGTTGGCATACTGAGCCAAAATGCTAATCAAGAGATTGTGAAATCTTCAAGAGGAAATTTACAGGGGGGGGAAAAAACTGCTGGAGGTGTACAAGTAAAGAATGGATTGCTGGGGGGGTATGTCTAAGGTATGCCGAGGTCCACCCTGGATACTTCACTAAGGAGACAAGCTAACAGTGTGTCTTATGAACATAAGGTCACCGCCAAGCCTGGCTATAACGCACTGAAGGGACTTTGGGAGAGCAATGTTCTGTAAGACATAAAAGTATCTAGTTAAGTCAGACTAGGTTCTAGAATGGATGTTTCATTTCATATGTAACCATTTGATACTTCTACTTGCCATTATTTGAATCTCTACACTTTATTCAACAAACTGTTACATATATTTAGTGAAAACAAGTAAGTACTCTGCATTATGTGGCGCAGTGATCTGCGGTGAAACTGCAAGCTGGAGCATACTGCTGCTTCAGTAGCAGCTAGGGTGACCAGATGTCCCGACTTTGTAGGGGCAGTCCCAATATTTGGTGCTTTTTTATATATGGGCTCCTATTACCCCCCACTCTGTGTCCTGATTTTTCAGTTTCTATCTGGTCACCCTAGCAGCAGCAAATATGTGCATACTGCGTGTCCAGTGGAAGAGGGGTTGGACACTCCAGGGTGCTCAGGGGTTAGAGTGTGCTTATCTCTAACATACAGGTAGGCGGGGGGCTGCATAGGCCTATAGGGCAGTACTTGTGTTGCCAGGCACATGACTCCACTTTGAGCCCAAAGGGAAGAGGCATGTGCTAGTATTGGTTGTGCTGAGCAACATTCTCTGATGAAGAGGCTAGAGAGGTTTTTTTTAAGACAGGACTCTAACGTGTCACAAGAGACTTCTTGCATAGGGGAGAGTCATCTTCCATACTCACTGCAGTTGAAGGTGGCAAGCACCTCGCTGGAACAGGCCTAACACCACTAATGTCTCCTGACCTCAGGCTTCATTCCTTTGCATGTACTGTTACAAATATACATATAAATAATGAACTGTAATAGAGATTCAAGCTGCCTACCTAATATCCTTGCCAGATTGACACTAATACTTAGTACTGTAAAATTCTTGAGAGATTCAAGGTAGCTTAGCATTTGGAGTGACCAACACAGAATCCTTTTCAGATATTACTTGAGATGCATGAGCCATTTAGAGTTGTATCCTGGCTCATTTTGCTTGTGTAGATCTTCCTGTAGTGAATTGGCCTTTACTGTATGAGATATTGTTTGACAATAAGGATCAAATAAGGCCCTGATTCCGATTGTAGGGCTCAGAACGGTACTGGAATACTTTAAAAAAAAAAATCACAGGCAAGTGATTTGAGGAAGTTGAGGAAATATCTGAGGTAAAGCATAAAAAGTTATGGAATCCAGGTCCATGACTAGGGCTTCCAGGCACTACAGTAATAAGAATATTCAAATGTCAAGAGACTCTTGGGATACTATGGGAAGAAAGACTAAGTTTTCAATATGTCCCTTTAACTGAAAGCTCTCTGAAGCAGTAGAATATTCTGTTCAACTATGTAGTTCAAACTTCTGATGTGCTTTATTGTAACATAAAAGTGGAGACTGTCCTGCCCCAGGGGGCCAGTGTACACAACACAACTTCCTTGACCCAAAAGAAAGCTCTAAATCAGAGCTTGTTTCTCCAACAGTTAAGAGGAAACCCCCCTAGATTTCCTCTTACCTCTACCTAATTGAGCTCTGACGTCCTAGTACCTTACTTGGCCCCCAGCTCCCCCCACACCGCCCCCCTTAGTTTGAAGATAGGAAACTCGGGTTTAATGAAAAGGTTAAAACTTGTAGCCCTAAGTAAAGCTAGTTACAGGCTGATTTAAAGGGAGAAATCTGCAGACAACTCACTGCTGAGGGAGAATTTAGTTTGTTCTGTTTAAGTAGCATAAGCATGGTCTTCTGGCCAAACACAGTAGTGGTCACCAGTGTATAGAAAGGACTAAAACTAGACACAGTACTCCAGCTGAAGCCTCTGAGCAAATGGGACTCCTGGGGCCATCTACACTTGGAGCTAGGGGTGTAATTCCCAGCTTGCATAGACATACCCATGCTAGCTCTCATCATCAAGCTAGCTCACTGAAAACAGTAGCATAGCCAGAGTAGCATGGGCAGTGGCAGCATGGGCTAGTTGCCAGAAGTACGCACCAACTAGGTCCAGGTGGAGTTGTACCCAGGGTGGCTAGCCTGTGCTGCCATTCACCACTGCCCGTGCTACTGCACTACTGTTTTTAAGTGCACTAGGTTGATGAGAACTATCATGAGTAGGTTTGCAAAGCTGGGAATCTGCTCCAAGCATGGTCATAATCTTAGTGAAAACAATCAGAGGTGCTGGGTACTCTCAAGGACAGAGTGGCCACTGCTCTAGCACTCCCAGATTCAAGAGCAGCAGTAAGTTTAGGACCTGGATTTATAGAGCATAGGATAAGTTGTCCTACATGCTTATACCATGTAGTACCATATGGGGAGATGCTTCCTTCCAAGACTCATCTCCGGCACAGACCTTGCCTGAGGATCACCCTCACTTTAGCCCTGTTTTAGCATTCTATCACCATGGTTCATTCTTTGCCACAACACTTCTAGCTGCAGACAAATGGCACTCAGTATCTCCCACGGTAGTTTAACAAGCTGAAGGGATAACTACTGTGTGGTAAAAAGCTCTCACTGCACCTAGTTAATTTCTTGCATAGCCTCTATCACTGAGCACCCGGACAAGCAAGTATTGAGCCTACACACCCATATCAAGGCCAGAACACCAGGAGAAGAAAAGCCTTTGAGTCTGCTGCCTTGGACTATCAGCCTACCCTCTCCCCAGTGAAGGACTGTGTGGCAGGAGAAGGAGAATGCAGCAGGGCCCACCGACCCATCCTCCCAAATAGACACATTCTGCCTATGGGGGTAGGTCTGATGCACGGAGTCCTTGCTGCAATCACTGAGTGGAGGTGGGACCCTGTTGCCACTAAGTGGAGGACAGAGCCATTGAGGGTGTACATGGTTTTCCTTATGTAGATTATTTCCAGTCAGGGTTAAATTAAGGTACTCATGGGTAAGGGTTGCATAACTGAGCAAAAGAGTAGACATGAACTTTGGGGCAGGAATGTGTCTTAATAGGACCACTCCTGGAATACTCAGAAATGGGTCAAGGGGCCAAATGCTTCTGTTACTCCAGTGTAAATCTAGCATTCTGGATTCACACCAGTGTACCAGGGAGAGGGGAGGGAGAATTGGACCAGAATTTCAGTCTTCATTAAATTCCTCCTAGTGATTATGGATTTAATTTACAGTGTTACAAGTACTAATGAGTACAAATAACTACACATTCAGCCAAATTTTTAATACCCTTGAAGGTTAGTTAAAGTAGAACCACTAACACTTCAATCCTTTGCTCATTCAAAATTATCGTGGAAGCTGTCAAGGCTAATTCCCCACTCTGGCACTTCAGGTGCAGAAGGTGGGGCCCCGCAAGGATTCTAACAATTAATACTAGCCACTCCAGGCTTGTAGTAAACTCCCAAGGTTACAGCTTCTGTCTGACCTTGGATTGGTAAATGCTGCCACCATCCAAGTGCAAAAATCCCTTTGAGAGCCCAGGAAGGAGCACTTGGGAATTCTTTCCTGTGGGGTATCGTCAAGGCCTTTCACCCCCTGCCCCCCTCCGGGGAACAGCTGACAAAGAAAGAAAGGGAGAAAAAAAAGGAAGTCATCTCTTACCACTAGCTAATAAAATATATGCACAAATCTCTTAAGACACAAAAATCCAATTCTGTTCTTAAAAAGGGTAAATTTTATTAATAAAAAAAAGAAAATATATCTAGGAACTCAGGCTATTGCTAGATTTTAGAAGAGGAACTACAAGGATGAAGCACCAAGAATAGCTTTCTTGAGGTCCAGCTTAAAGGTTACAAGCAAAACAAAAGCACCTGGGGTTAGCACAGAGGAATCCACAAGCCACAATGAAATAAAAGGGATAAACCTAATCACATCTTCCTAGACATTTCCTGATCTACTTACATATCTGAGGTTTTAAATGGGTAGTTTCTAAATATAATAGTGATGATTTTTTCATACCTGGCTCAAGCTCCTTACAGCATAACTGCTGCCCTCTCTGCCTCTCCCCAGGAGAGTGAGACAGACAGACAGACAAAAGAGGAGTGTTTTCAATTCTAGCCTTCCTATTAGCTCTTTTTGCCAGGTGCCCACTTATTTCCTTTTACCTATGCATAGCAGTGAGACTTTTTAACCTTTTACTGGTAGAGCAATTAGATAACAGCTACTAAGAGGGATTTTATAGCTTCTGTCTGGATGGGTGTCCATAAAAGGGAGTCCCCCACCCCTTTCATTTATCATAGAAGCCCAACCACAGTTTATACTTGCTAGAATACTTTCAATCATCACAGCTGGCTAATGAACAACATAAGTAAACAGTAGGCCTGTTTTTTCCACTGCCTGGAATCTGTTGTAGTTGCATACTTTAAAGGAGAAAATAACTGTAGAATGTGCTAGGCAGTGTCCCAAAGAACATCTGAAAGGCACTTCTATTTATTTGGTTTTATGATGCTTATTTTAATAGTCTAACCTGTTTTAAAAGTATGACACATTTATCCAAATGGAAAAGTATCCAGAGTCTCCTATTTATCTGTCCCTCATCTCAAGGAACTCACTCAATTTAGTCCCAAAATTGCACCCTGCCAATGTTAAATAGCTTCAAATAATAAAACTGAAGTTTGTTTTCACTAAAGGAATTAATCTAATAGTACTAAGTTTCCTGAATTTTTTTTTGTCTTTCACATTGCTCCACATGTAGGCCTCAGCAGGTTGACAAGTGTGCAGAGAAAACCTTTGCTATTTTGAAAAAAATAATAAAATAATAAATAAAATAATAATAATAATCCACTAACTGAACCAGCTTATTTTACTTTTCTAACTGAAGATCATTGGACATGGAAAACAAATCCTGCATACTAGATTTCAGAAAAAATGCAAGTTTCCAGTCTGTTCTTACAAACTGGTGAATCTTATACAATTTAGGGACTAAGGTACAATGAAAACTGGTTTCTATGTTACTATATCATATGTGACAAGACACCATGAGATGTTGCACAAGAACTCTGAGTAAAATAAGTTCTTGTGATTAAGTCAAGAATCTTGTGATACATCACAAGATAACAAACCTCTCATGCCAATGCATTTTTTTTTCTTCTAACTTCAAAACATGTAGCCTTTATACTACTTGGAGTTTCTAAATATGGGACAGGCTTCTCCCAATTCAGTTTTGTGCTACTAATTATTGTAGAAAATGCAGCTGAGGCTTGAAATCAAATTTTAAACTCATAGACATTTGCTCTTCTTCCTGCACTCTAAGAAATCTCAAGTGTGTGGGAAGTTCTTTACCAGATACTGAACAACAAGTTAGGGTAAGATCCTCTCCCTGTCTTACACCTAATTCACTCAGTTAGTCAAACTTATTCAATGTCCCTACGAAATTGGGATAATTACCTTGAATTGGAGATGCAAGGACATGATCTACCTGCAACCATAGAGTAGGAATACGCTAGGATTTTATGAGTCTAAATAACTTCTTGCGGTTTAGAATTTGAAACTATGAAAAGGCTGCACAGAGATGCTGTATCTGTGAATTTTGGATTCTGTGTACTCTAAACACTCAGGGAGTGGTCTTGCTTTCTGCTAAGTGCATAGCCCAGATGGAAATGATATGAAGAGCTAGTTTGTGATTAATGGGCAGAGGACAGGAGTTGAAGTTGAAGGGTAAAATTACCGTCACCTAAATGCAGTGAGCACTGGATGAAATAACTAGAACATCTTTCCTTGATAAAGCTCTGTTGGTCACACAAAATGAAGAATATACAAATAGTGGAAGAGTTTGACAAGCAAAGGGTGGCATGCTGAAGTTGCCTTCCAGAACTTGGGCTTTATTCAATGAAGGAGGTCAAGGTAGATATGTCCAAGCTTTGAATTTCAGTAAAAAATAAAAAATAAATAAAAAAATAAAAACTTACCATATGAAGGGAGAGGAACAGTTGTTACAGAGGAAGAAAAAAACTTAAGTGATAAACATCATTGAGTTAAAATTGTATAGGTCTTAAAAGGGGGTTCCAAATAGGAGTAATGGAATTTGGATGAGAAATTTAGGCTGAATATCAGGAAACATCCTGACAGGGAGATGGGACAAGTCTCTCAGTGGAAAGAGTTATACCACAAGGGATGACATCTAGACCAGAAAGCAGTGGTAATTCTTTTGCTGAGAAGTCCTGCATTAGCAGAGATGAACTCTCCTCTCCTTGCTATTCTAAACCTCAAGCTAAATTCAGTTTTTCCTGTATCATCTTATACTTAAATAATGCAAAACAAATCAGTAGGCTAAAGCTGCCTTATTTTCTTAGTGAGAGGAAGGGACTGGTATTGATCCTTATACTTCTGCTAACGTGGCATGCAGAGGCAAGCTATCCCCTCTCCAATAATGTGTTTGTTGAAAACTGTCTGCTAGTTACAATACAAAACAGTTGGGAATCCTGGGTTCTCTTCCCAGCTCTGTGACTGAGTTGCTGTGACACCTTATAGAAGGCACTAACATCTATGCGTATCTCAAATGATGTACACCCACTTCTTTAAAGCATATCAAGTGGTGATAGTGTCTACCAATAGGGTATAGAATGGAAAAAGCTAGTAAAAGACAAGGAGAAATGAAAGCAGCATTTAATATTCCTCACTACAGTAGCAAGCTAAGGTAGCAGTTGAGCATATCTTCAGGATGAAACAGGGTTATCTAATTTCATGTCTGTATTGGATATTTTTTTTGCTGTTAATATAATAAGCTTCTGTTCTCAGCATGTGTTGTGTCCAGCAATGTACATGAGTATAGCTATAAAAGCTTATTGTCTCAACAAATCTGGAAAGGTTTAGTAGGATTTTAATAACTCAACTATCTATTTGTGTTGTATCCATCTAAAATTAACACGTGCAGGCTTAAATCAAACAATGACACCCTCGACCTGAGAGAGTATATTAAGCACTCTTCCAAATGACAGAATATTAAATTGTAACTCTGCTCAGGAAGGTCCTTTGATCAGTACAAAGGACCTTGCCTCCAACCAAGATCCTAAACATAGGAAACTCTTGAATGACAGTTTCCTTGCTAATCTTTCTGTAACAAGAGACGGGGGTCATTCCAAGTCCCCAAAAGATAAGATGAGAAACTTTCTAGAACCAAATATCACATTGTAGCACCAGTGTCTAAATTTTGGTTTTGAACATCTCTTTAAAATCCTAGTTTTCCTGTTCAACATAGTGTTAATTTTGGTGGATCTACAAAATAGCAACGTAATGGGGTGCACTCACCTCATGCAAGCAGCCCCAGGTTGAGTGCGTATGCCTACAATTTTTTCCTCTGTTTCCTCCACTCATAGTGCTCCTGTCAGCTGCTGCTCTTCAGGCAGGTCTTTGGTGACTCAACCCTCTGGGCAAGTCACACACAGTCCATGTGTGAAACTAAATAAACCCCTTCCAGGGCACACAGTCCAACTGGGCCCATCTCAGTGCCCTCAGTAATGTGCTATAGCCCTCCCCAGTCCCAGTCCTTCAACAGTTCCACAGGGCCCATCATGTATCCCACAGTTGGGGTCTGGCTAGCTTGAGAAGATTCCTGCTCAGGAGTGGAGCAGTGTCCCTAGGACTTCCTCCTTGGAGACTGTTTGCCTTCACATGACTTCCCTTGAGTCCTCAGTGACCCCAGCTCTCCAGCTGAGCCAGTCTTCTTTAACTCAGTTCATGAACCCCCATCCCTCCAGCTCAGGAAGTCTCAGTTCAGCCCTCTTCTCTGGGTCTGTTTCAATCCCCATTTTCAGATCTTAGCCACTTCTCCAGTTGCTGTTGGGGAGACCCAGGCCCACCCACTACTCCAGGCCCCAGTCCAGGGACCCTCTAAGTAGCAGCCACATCCCTTGAAGTAACCCATGACCCTGATCTTTCTAGAGTCCCAGGAGCCAGGAGAACTTTCCTTGATCTCCTGGTCCCTGCCAGCCAACTGAACTCAGATTGGCCCTGCAGCTCCTTTTATACAAGCTTGCTGGGCCCTGATTGGCTGCTTCCCTGCAGCCTCTTTCTGGTTGGTCTTGGAGGACTCTCCTCTATTGCCCTTTTCTGGGATGGGTGTGGTAGGACAGAGGCCTCCAGCAGGGGGCCTCTGGGCCTAATACACCTCATCACAAGCAGAATCTAGTTAATTTGTTCCACCATACAATGCCACTAAGTTGTTTGTGATCACAGTATTCCATTTTGAAATAGCAAGGAGAGAGCCAACATTGAATACAATGCCAAATGCCATGCTGTAGCTTAGTAAGCTACAATGATAGGGGTTGATCTATTGCTGAAAGATCTGGGTACAGCTGTAAACCTGAAGAGAACTTTTAGAAAAGTGTTGGTAGTGGTTGACACGACAAAGTAGACAGCTATGATACAAAAAAAAACTGTATAGGTTACTGTACTATCTGGACAAGTAAACAGTTAAGATAGAATAGTGTCTGAATATTGATGAATGGAAGTCTTCTTATCTGAACTCTTCCTAGTGTTTAAGAACTACACAACTAAATCACTCGAGACAAAATTCAGTGATGAATGACCTGGCTTCCCCTAAGCTTTAAGTGGCTTCTGGAAGGAAACTGGCCATTGTTTATGTAAATGATAAAAATTTAAGGCGGCATGTTACATGTCACAGGGTTTGAAGGATAGCGAAGCAGAAGTAGCTGCTTATAGGAGGGTGTAAGATAAAGAGCATGTAGCCTGTTTTCTCAACCTTTTTGTCACCTTTGAATTTCAAACCAACATGTTTTGCTAAGAGTTAGTCTGTCTCAGACACACAGTAGGTAAATGGACATGTATCTGTGAAAGGGATGGAGAAGGATGGGTTATGACAGAAGCAATATAGACTGAGGACTGGTCTATACTACAAAGTTAGATCTCACAAGCTGCCCTTCATACACCTCATTGTTCATGTGTCTGTGCTTAAATTTGTCTCCTACTGACATAAACACCCTGTTACAGAGATGCATTAACACCTCCTCCTGAAGCGGCACTGAGCTGTGGTCGATGTACTGAGGTTGATGCAGCATGAGTGTAGATGCTGCATTATCTATATTGATCCTAACAGTCCACTAGCAGCTGTCCCATAATGCCTGCACTGACAGCTCTCATCACACTGTGACCCTGGCCAGTGGAATTCACAGGAGAACAGAAGTCCCCTCTCTCTCTGCCCCATTTTAAGCCCTGCAACTTTTAAAATGCCTTTTCCTGATTGCTCAGCTTGGCGAGCACATGTAGCAGCTCTTCATTGATGTGTGCAGCTGACCATGCCAGCTATATGCTCCAGGCACACTCTGGTTTGGAGTAGACAAGAGATATTGGATCCCGTGGGGAGAAGAGGCTGTGTGGGCACAGCTACAGACCAGTTACAGAAATATGGACATCTACCGGGAAATTGCACAGGGGATGCAGAAGGGATGTGACAGGAATCAGCAGCAATGGCACATGACAGCAAAGGAATGACAATGGGCATATCAGAAGACTGGGGAAGTCAATCCAGTGCTTTACAAAGAGCTGCATGCCATACTTGGCAGAAACTCCTCTACCTCCCTGCAGACCACTGTGGATACCTCCGAGGATCCAGTCACAAGCCTCTGACATGAACAGTGAGGTGGTGGTGAGTGACTTGCAACCATGGGCTTCAGCTACGCTGTGTGCCAGGACCAGTTTGAGATACCACCACAGTCAGTCACTCCCGGGGAACAATTCTCAGGTAAGTGGGTAAATGTATTTCCCACTACAGTTATGGTTTCCCTAATGTAGCAGGACCCAGTTATTGACCTTTCGTTAATTTACTCGTACTAGAAAAGGTAGCAGTACAAGGAGAAGTAGCGTTATCTGCTTTTCATTCCCCATAGTTAGGCAGGGGTGGGGAATGCAGACCATTTTGTTTATATACTTAGGCATGTCCCTGGAATCCTCTGAGAGATCTTGACACTTTGATGGGGGTACTCTGCAATCCTCTCGGGTAGGTTTCTAGGGGTGGCAGCCTTATTTCTTCCTCCCCGGTAGGACACTTTCCCAAACCAGTCACGGTACACAGGCTAGCAGCATACAGGCCCAAGTGGCTTTAAAATGCCAGCAGCAGCTGTGCTCTCTCCGTCTGTGTCACCTTCAGGAGAAATATCAGCTAAAATCACCACTGCTTGTGGGAAATGGTGCCAGTATTCAGTGTCATTGCCCTAAACTTAGTTTCATGCAATTGAGCAATTCTTTCCTTATTTCCCCTCACCCTTGGCAGGCCATATTCACCCTGCCTCTTGTTGTGAATGGTGCCGTACTCAAGCTCTTCAAAGCAGAAGTGTCAATGAGCATGTCTTGTTTAAAGCTTTAGGGGAGCATGGAAGGAGTCCTAAATCTTAACTTTCACTTTCTGTTGTGACTATACTGACAAAGGTACCTCTGTGTGTTTTATCTGTAGCTGCTGCCACTGCAGCCTTGAGGGTTTCCAGATGAGGAGAAAGAAGAGGACTCTGGATGACATGTTCAAAGAGATCCTATTAGTCAGTGCCACATCAGACTGTGCAAAGGGCCTGGAGGTTGAATATTGCAGACAGCTTGGAGAAGGAAAGAGTGGATGCCCAGCAGGAAAGGAGACAGAGATGAACCAGGATATGATGGGGCTTCTTTGGCAGCTAACATGGATGCTGCAGACTCTTGTGGACCTATAGGTTGAACAATCAGTCACGGGCTCGTCTCTCTTTGCAGTTCATGGAGAACTTCATTACAGCACCTTCCTCCTTCCTCAATATCCCATGTGCCTTCAGGGGCTGCACCCCTACCCACACCCAGGGACATTAAGGACAGCCACAGCTTCACATTGGCTTTCACAGCTCAGCCTTACTTGCTGTATGTGTAGGTAAAATGGACATGCATGTTCTTTCCCCTTGTTAAGTTCTGTTTCATTAATTTATTAAATTGTTAATGTACTTGCTTTTAAATTGCACAGACTTTTCTTTGCATTGGATGTGTTACTCAAAAGTCTATTCTTTGGAAAATAATTTATCTTGATTAGTTCACAACATATGTTACAGAATGCCTAGTGGTACTGAACACACTCACTTATTCGTCACCGCACAGCCTGACAACTCATAGGATCAGTGACAAACAGTAGAATAATCCTAAATATATGTCAATGGACCTATTAATCTTGTGGCACTTGCTAAGGTTGTGCATCTATTGGTGTACATCACGTGAATCCTAATTTTGCCCAAAATAGCTGGGCCAGGAAGAGCACAGTACACCACAAGGCATTACTGTAGCTCCCTGAACAGGGGGCCACCACTTTTAAAAGTGGGAAGGTTATGCCCTCCCAGTTTTTATTGGCCATGAGGTTGAGCGATGG
The DNA here is from genome assembly GCF_003597395.2 of Chelonoidis abingdonii. Classification (NCBI taxonomy): domain Eukaryota; kingdom Metazoa; phylum Chordata; order Testudines; family Testudinidae; genus Chelonoidis; species Chelonoidis abingdonii. The sequence goes on from NC_133777.1 coordinate 23,548,347, forward strand.
AAGGGAGCGACGAGGAGCGAGCAGAGGGTGGGACTTGTGGGGAAGGAGCAGTGTGAGGGGGCTGGGCCTCATGGGAAGGGGCCTGCCCCCACCCCCACATTTAGGGAGCTTCTGCCACTCTTGTTTCACGCTATGTCTCACAGCAATCTGCCCTCCAGGAAACCATCATATTCCCACTGATTCAGTTCTTCTTCCAGCTCTGCAAATTCTGGAGGATTTTGCATTCTGTGCTTGCAACGCTTACGACAATAGTGCGGAGCTGTGCGGGCTCCATGCTTCTGTCAAGATGGCAAACAGTGAGGAGGACCATGTGGGCTCATGGGATTTTTAAAAGAAGATGTGAAAATTATGGGATGGAGTCAGTTGCATGCTGGGAAATTGACCCCTTTCTCCCAATCACCCCTGCACAACTTGTTTCTGTCCTACCATGCATTGCCAAAAGACAGTGTTTGGATGATGGTGGGTTGTGCACTAGAATACCTAACCATGGTGTTCTACACTGTACGTGAGCACACACCATAGGTGGCAAGTTATATGGGCCTGTGGTGCCAGTATTATCCACGAATGTTTGGGCTTATGTTTTCAGAGCTGTCCTGTCTGAATACAGGATGGACCAGGGCAACTGCCCCAGCCCTGTGTTTTGTGGTGCCCCACGCTTCGGGGGATGCGGGATCCAGAGAAGCCTGGGGAGTTAGCAGGGGATCTGGTGCTAGCAGCAGCGAGCAACCCAGCCCGCTCCTGCTCTGCTCTGGCCCTTCCCCCTGAGCAATGCCAGGAGCCATCAGGGTGGTGTGAGGCCAGGTCACTCACTGCTGCCAGCGCCAAGCCCCTCGCTAACCCCCCAGGCTGCCCTGGACCCCATGTCTCCCTGAAGTGTAGGCCTCCCCAAAGCACGGGGCCCAGGGTGGTTGCCCCAGTCCATCCTATGGACAAGACATTTCTGCTTAGACCCGTTCTGGGCACCACCAAAAATTTTACAAACCTGGTGCTCATGAGCACACTTGGTGAATATGTGCAGCACTAATGCAAGAAGCCAAGTGTGCACATGCACAATGATATGCCAACTGCAGCAGCTTCACGCTGATATTACTTGTGGCCACAAAAATTTGAAGCATAGCATGGATTTCTGACTCAGGCCACGGCAACACAAAGCTTGGAGTGGTAAAAGCTTGTAACGTTAAGCACAACTTGACAACTCCATGTGAAATCACCATTCTGACCTAAGCACTTTTATCAGGTAAGTTATGTCCAGAGGGGTTTGGATAGCCAAGGCATGGCTTACTGCAACAAAGTTCCTTGGAGAAAAATGGTTCATCCAGTGTTCTGCACTGGACATTTTCATACAAATCCATCTTTCCCAACCAGTTGCCAGATTTGCCTTCTAACTCTCCACAGTACAATGTTGTTATAGAAAGCTAGGGGGAAATCACTTTCCTACCTCTGGCCAGCCCTTCTACTCCACACTTGGGGAATACATATGACTCTTTCTCCAGAGGAGGGATTTTAACCCCCTTCCTGCCAACTTGTGGACTGGTTTTTTTTCCCCCCCCTTCACATAATAGAATAAGTACAGGGCCACATGAATGGAGGGAGAAGAGATTAGTCAAATGATACCAAAAAAAACAAACTTACACAATTTTTACATCTACTGTCTCCTTCCCTACCCCCACAAAATGCTATATAGTAAAGATCACCACCACCATCCAAGAGGTAACAATTTTTACAAAGGCACCACTGCTGTTGTAGCATATTGGAATTTGGTGTGCCTACAGATGCACAGCTGAAATCTGTTCATTATTACTTCTGTCACAGGGCACACCATTCACAATGCCTCCCGCTGGTCACTCTGGGGATTAGCTCATTCAGTCAACACCCTGTTCTGTGGTTTGCATGCCACCACTCCAACTCTCTCAGCCTGCAGCATCCCTTCCGGGACTCAGCCCTCTGGATAGGTCACTCAAAGTTCCCCCTTTCAGGGTATAGTTCCTCAACAGTGCTAGTCAGTCTTCCCATTCACTACTTTGGTGCCACTCCTCCAGTGGCTATGGGGGAATCTAGGCCCACCCTCTTCTCCAGGTTCCAGCCCAGGGACCCTCAGCTTAGCAGTCCAGCCTTTTTCTCTTTAGCCTCACTGCTCTTTTGCTAGGCTACTTCCTATCCCTGGTACCCAAAACCTCCTTCCTCTCCCCAGGAAGTAACTGCAGCCAACCACTCCTCCCCTACTTCTAGGAGTGTCTATGCTTTCCCAGCAACCCTCACTGCTTCTAAATTCCCGTCTTTATATTTCCTGCCCAGCTCATTCCTCCACAGCTGGGCTCCCTTATTCACTCAGGGGATTATGTGCCCACCTGATTTCCCTCAGCTGTGGCCTGTCAGGTTAATTAGCCTCCTTCTTGGCCCTCATTAACCATAGCAGTGAGTGTGTGTGTGTGGCAACACCCCATCACATACCCTCCCCCTCAAGACTGCCACCCAGGGACAGGGGTGCTGGAACAATTTTTTATATTAGAGGTGTAGATGATGGAAACCATGGATTTGGTATTTGTTATTGCTACTTCAAGCCAGGGGGTGCAGTAGCACCCCTACTTCCAGCACCCCTGTCCATGCAGGGGAGGGAGCAGGTACATCCTCCCCTGGAGCTGTTGCAACTGGGCCTGCAAGTCATCCCCCTCATGCTCCAGGTCTCCCACAATGAGGAACAACTTGTCATTGTCCTCAATGGAGTCTCTGAACTTCTGCCCCTTGAATTCCACATAAATTTGTGCTACCTGCAAGGCCAGCCTGGTAGCTTTCAGCTTCTCCTGTAGCCATAGCCCTTGCTCTACAAACTCTCCTGACACCCCTTCTCCCTAGGTCTGAGTTCCCAGCTTACCTCGCTTAGCCTCTGTACTGGTCCCCACATACATTTAGCTTGGCCTCTAAGAGACTGTTCTTTCTCTCCAATCTCTCTTTTCTCTTCTCCCTTTCAGCCTTCTCCACTACTTTAGTGTACCCTGCTCTGGGTATCTGGCTCTTCTTGTTGGTCCTTTTTTTTTTTTTTTTTTTGACCCCTTGCCCCTCACTTTTTTCTCATCCCCCATCCTTCCCTGGGCTACAGTTCTGTTTGTGAGGGCACTGCCTCTTCACTTGTCCTGGCTCCCCACAGATGAAACAAGTATCCTACCTTCCTGTTCTTTTCACAGGTTGATCATCTTGGCATTTTCCTGCTCTTTTTCCCTTGGGGATAGACTTCTTCTCTTCCCAACACGGGCACTTTCTCTTAAAGCATCCTTTCAGTCCACAGATGTAACTCTACTCTGCTCAGGCTTCTGGCCTCCTGCCCCCTGGGACCTCACTTCTTAGCCCAGCCTCTCTGGTCCCAGCTCACTAGCTGGAGGATCTTGAGCAAACAACATTGCTCTTCAGCTAACTCCCTCACGTATTCCTCCAGGTATCTCTATGCCTCCCACTGTTGCTAGTGGTTCTCCAGGATCTGCTTCTTTAGGTACTGGTTTCCCATTGGTTGCACATCAACCCCCTTCCATGGGGGCAGCCACTCTAAAGTCCAGTTGGGGTGGGTATCCCTGCTTTCTGCAAAAAAAAAAAAAAAAAAAAAAAAAACCAACCTCCACACATGGTGGCTCCACTGTCTCTTTACTCCTGGCCTTTTCCACTCCCTTTGTATAGGGGTGGCTATCTTAAACAGTTTCTCAGTCTCTCACACCTCCCCTTATATCAGGGACAATTGTCTGCACAATCTTTCAAACTCTCCTTGGGTCAGGAGTGACTATCATACCCATATTATCATGGGGTTTATCACTCACTGCTTGTGGGTCCTCTTGCTGGGGATTACTCATTCAGTCAACACCCTCTTCCATAGTTTGCATGCCCTCACTCCAAATCTCCCACTGGCCTGCAGCCCCTCTCTCTGTCACTTAGCCCTCTGGTTAGGTTACTCAAAGTTCCCCACTTCCAGGGTACAGTTCCTCAGTTGTCCTAGACAGTTGCAGCCTGTCAGGTTAATTAGCCTCCTTATTGGTCCTCATCAATCTTAGCAGCTGTGTGTGTGTAAGGGGGGCAGGAACAGGACACCCCATCACAACTTCCCATTTTAAAAAACCTACACAAAGTCTGAAGAGGAGGAATGACTGAAAAACACTGCTTCAGAATCAAACTTCCTCTTCCTTGATTGGAACAGAATTGGAGCTGCTCCTGTTAGGGTTAGGAATGAGAAAGTCTGGCCTCTGAGTATGACTATGTGCTGTTAAACATTCATGACTGACCTGTATCACCTGATTCAGGAATGTGGGGCTATATAACTGCAGTGTAGACATCTAGGCTTCAGCTGGAGCCCAAGCTCTAGAACCTTCATGAGACATCCACACTGCAGTTGAGTCAGCTGATATGGGCCAGCTGTGGGTATGTCTACACTGCAGTGTAAGCCCAAGGTTCAAACTCAGGCTCAAGTCTAACCCCCCATTCCTTCTATACACAAAGCACATTAATCCAGGATCCCTCAGAGGTGGAGGGTCCAAGCCTGAGTGAAGCTGGAACCCAGAGTTCAAGCTCTATTGCTTTACAGTGTAGACACAGCCCTGTGGGACTTGTTCTCTGGGTATCTACCAAAAGTATTCCACAATATCATGAGCCAATTTTCTTTGTCCTCTAGACAATCAAGTTTGATGGACAGTCAAGTTTTTCCACACTGCCCCACATATAAAAGGCTAGAGCAGCAACATTTTGGTAGGATGCGAGGAAGTCTGGGCTATGGATGGTTGGACTTGGGCTCATATAAAGCAATATGGACCCTGGAGCCACAGGTTGGGACCCTGAGTTCAACTATTCCTAACCTGTGGTTACACATTAGTGTAGCTCTCAAGCCCTAGGTTAACAAATCCAGGGTCTACTAACTTGAATGCTGCTAATTCTGGGCTTACATTGCCGTGTAGACATACCCCGAGGATGTTTTTGAGATGAGTGTTGTGCCTCTTGCCTTTGAGTGAAGAGAAAAGTTGTTCATTTTTCTCTGTGCTGATGGGAGAAGTGCGCAAAGCTGAGGGGATCTTTTCCTCAAAGGTGAGGAGAGCTCCTCTGCATTTGTTTGAGCTGAGGTGTATCTCCAGGAAAAGTATCTGAGGACAGGCCACCTTAGGGGTGTGTATGAACCATGTTGGATTTCACTGGGCAGAGGGAAGGGCTGAGCAAAGAAAGCTAGCTTAAAAGGCACAAACCCTCAAAAAGGCCCCTAGTGAATCCCATCTTCTATTCTCTGTCCATAGGTCCTATCCCTTCCTGACCCTCACTGTTTTCCTCTATTCCCCACTGCCTCAGAACTTCTCTCAGTGAAGGTCCAATCCTTCCTTTTTCCCTAGCTCAGTCAGGGAAGGGAAGCTGAATCTGCCTACTGTTATGAGAGGGAGGCTGCCTACAGAGGAGGTAGGAGGGAAAAATACCTCACTCATCATCTCAGTGCTGTAGAATGAGACATTATCCAGGCTAAACTAGCTGTTTGCAGCGTTGATGGAGAGCTCAGCGTAGCTCTAAAGCTTGTCTGTCACAGCAATAGAAGTTGAGTCAATAAAAGATATTACCTCACCCGGCTTGTCTCCGGTTAAGGTAGCACAGTTGGCTAGAGGAAGAGGGAGTTACATCTTCATCCTGCCTCTTGAGTGATGTATGAGAGAGCAGTGACCTGCTGCTTGGGGTGTTCTCTGTGCTGTAGGCTGGCCTCAGAAGGGAAACCAGCTGCCTGCTTCTGCCAGTGCCCATGTTCTGTTGCGCTTAGGTAGAACATACATCCTGACTGCTTCTGTTACTCTGAGGGCAGGGATATCTCTGCTCTTCTCAGCCTTGAGGCAAAGGGGAGTGAGCTGTTCCTAGTAATGTCTGGGCCGCACAGACCTCTTCATTCTCTTCCTGGGTTTCTGCCCTGCTAAAACATGATGGGGTGGCAGGTTTATTCCCACTGCTGCTTCTGTATTGGGCTAGCACTTGAGGCATCCCCCTCTCTTCTCCAATAACCTAAAGGGCCAGTCTCCTTGGTTTGCAGCAATGCATTCTGGGGCATTCTTGAAGGAGGAAGTTGAGGAAGGGTTGTTTTTTTTCAAACCTTAAAAAGGCAGGCAGTCTTATATTGAAACACAGATGTCCTAGTTTAGTCAATCATGCCTCAGTATGCTTCATTATGAAGGGCATGTTAGTCTAGAAATCATTTGTATTCAACCCAAACTTGACCCTGGCACATTCTTAAACAATCACTCCTGCAATTAAGAATCATAAAACTGAAGATCTAGAAAGCTAATTGCACTAAAGACGTCAAGCATTCTGCAAGAGGGAAAATAAATTCCCCTCATTGTAGGCCTTTGTCATGCATGGCATCCCATCCCAAATTTAGGCCTTATTAGCCTGGAGGTATGATCTCAGTTAATGAAGCTGTAGACTTCCTGGTGCCCCTTTACCATTTCAAACCCGAAGAAAGCTCTTTAGTACAGCTCTGATTTCAGACTTTCTTGGCTGGCTTCTAAACAGCAAATTGGGAGATTTGAATCTATGTTAATTACTTGAATTTAGATAGAAGTTCTGATGTAATAAAAATGTAATTTATAAAATAGGTTAAGCTTGTCAATGCTGAAGAAGCTGCATTTTTCATTGACTTCTGTGTTTAATTAGATAGTTGACAATAGGTATTGGCTTTTGCATGTTATCTTCTAGCTGTCACAAAGAGCGGTCTCCCTGCATGGCCACTGCTAAATTCTTAGTGTGCCCAGGTGCTGAATTGGACAGCTGTACTCTCCTATCAATTAAAGGTACCACACCAGCGGCGTTTTTAAATGTCTGATTCTTTGAGCGCTGGGTCTTGTAAACATCTGTGTGACCAGGCTGAATAATTTAACAGAGGACTAAAATCATTAGTAGTTTCATTATTTGCATCATAACGGAGCTGTTGGCCATTGGATAGAGCACAAAGCTTAGATTCTACTGGGTTGCTAATCTACATGTGGTGATTTTTCTTCAAGCTCTGGCTCCTGGATTTAAATTATTAGGAGATTCCAAGCCAAATTTCATTGGCATAAAATCATTTTTTGTTAAAGGTTTATTTATTTATTTATTTTTGAAGACCTGATTGGAGTGTTTTGAAAGCTTAAGGTTAGCAATACTGACTTAATACACAATGTCTAGTTCCTCATGACCCATTCTGTGAAATAAGGAGGATGTTTATCTATAACTTTCTAAAATGCTTAAATCTATTGTTGAAAATCAGTAGATCAAAACTCAACTTGGTTAAGACTTTTTTTTTCCTAGGCTAGTAAAACTTGATTTTCCAAGGCTGATTCTGATGTGATCAAATCTGGTTAGTTTGTGTAAGTTTGTACAGCAGGATAGGAGATACGAATTGAACTCAAAATTGCATCATACTGCTTTTTATCCTGTAATACAATTTGCTTCTCTTCTGGTGTGGCAACCGACCTGTTGATACCTGATTAATTTCTCATTTGGGCACAATTTGTCCATCAAATGAAATCTTAAGCTAGGGAGGGAGTGTGCTCTCCATTCAGAATGGAGCTTAGTGGTATGGATGGTTTCAAACTACCTTTATAAAAAAACACAAGATTTATACTCTTCATTCATAGAAGAGGCTGGATGACATTAAGAGGAACAAACATGACTAGTGGCTTCAGTCGTATAATAGCATAGATTTGTTGGTGAAGGCAAAGTTTAATCGTAAGTAATTAGACAGGCATAAGCAGTAGAGTAGTTCTCTTTAACTTAGAATCCAGATTTAACTTTGCAATATTCCAGTGGGATTATACCAACTATATATGAAAAAGACTATATGATCAGTCTTCCTTTTCTCAAAGAAAAAAAAAAAACTTTGGTAAATGGGTTCATGCATCTTATGATACTCCATAGTAGACTCAGCCCATTAGTCTGGAATGTCTAGTTTTCATATAGTATGTCTATATGCTGTTAGCATTTTGTTAAACTTTTGCAGAGTAGTTGTATTTTGGAAGAGGGGAATGCCAGTAGATCCACTGCTCTTTAAAATGCTGTCAAAGTAGTCTTCTATTTAGTTAAACTCTCTGTCTGCATTGCTGAGTGTACATGTAGTTCACGAGCCTAGCAGATAAGGCTGGGGTTGAGACACGCAGCAACTTGATTGTGGTAAGTTTGTAAATATATACTAACCATTAAATTGTCTGTTATGTGAATCTGGTCATTTGAAAAAACCCTCCATAGTAAAGGAAATGGAGAAATATCCATAAACATCTTAATTTCAATCATGCATATTCGTACTCTTAATGGTATATCCAATAGCCTTGTACTGAAATATAAAGAGCATGAAACAGAAAAATACACAACTGGACATCGGCAAGCATTCTTAAATAGTAAGAGTAAAAAGGTAAAGGAGAACAGGCAATAACACAAGTTTAAATATGTTAAAGACAATACTTCCCCCCCCCCGTGTTTGGTGACTACCCATACCTCTTTCTTAGTGGTCCCTTTCTGATTGCTCTTGACATCAAGGGGTGGGGGTGGGGGTGGGGGGGCTGACTGGGCAATAAGATAAAGGTGGACTGGAAAAAGAATTAAGTGACTGACCATAAACTGGCTACAATGAGTATGAGCAACGCTATGCTTTCCTGACTGTTACTTTTTCCTCCAACAGACAAAAGGCCTAGAACAGTTTTTCCTCAAAAAAACAAACAAACCCCGAGACCTTTTTGGTATGGTGTAATATAATATAGTACACCATAGTTCTTGATAAACTTAGCAAATAATTCCTCAACTGCTTAATCTTGTCCCAGTTTGATTGGCAAAAGCATCCTTTTGGATCCAGTATTTCTTCCTTCTTGAAAATTAGGGTGAAATTTTGACCCTATTGCCAGGACTATCGTCTTCAGAGGGGCCAGGATCTCACCCTTGGTCTTTAAAACACTAACTTTCCTAAAAGTAAAGACAAGCTATCCTAAACCCCATTTCATTGCTGGAGAGGCTCCCGGTAAGAAAGATATGTGCCGCTAGGAAATCCTGTAGAACTGCTTGTTTGTCACCCAACAAGGGTAGGACAATGCATCTCTCTGTAATTGACATATTACAAAAAGCAACACTCCCATTCATACTTCTATTTTTTTTAAAAAGTTGTACCTCATTGCAACAGGAAAGGACATAAGGAACTCTCTAACTAATCCTGTATATCCAGTAAAATTGTTGCATTATGCTATTCTATACCAAAATTGACCAAAGCTACCAATGAGCCTTCTATCTTTATAAAAGGGAATGCTTTGACTTCCTGGCTCAAAATATACAGAACAGTAACATTTTTGGCAGATACACTATTTCCTTACTCTGAAAGTAATTAATACTCACACCTTGCTCTTCCACGAGTGATTGAGATCATATCCATGTTTTTTAAGATGTCAGCTATTCAGTTTATCACTACATAATCTAATTATATATATTCTTTGTTTTTAAACAGCTCCATCTCACACTAAACCTTCACGGAGCAACCATGTTGATTCTTCTGGCTTTCATTATTGTGTTTCACATAACTTCAGCAGCGCTGTTGTTCATCTCAACCATTGACAATGTAAGTTTCATTCCACCTACAAATTCTAATTCAGAGCCATACGTTTCTCCATGTTATACTGACTCGAGCTTCAGGTTATGCATTTTTTAGCTGTGTATTCACAGAAAAAGCAGCTTCCCCAGTTTGTAATCTGGGCACAATCATCATTGAAATATAAATGCACCTTTTTATATAAAATGTGAAGAAAAACATTTCCTGGTCCTAGAGTCTAGCTGAACATTAGAAGTACAGTCAGATCAAAAATTAAACCAGCAATTGCTCCTCAGGCCAACTCAAAATGTAACCAACTAGCATATTTAACCTAAACAATGCCTCTCTCTGCTGAAGTAATGCCCTTTTTTATCAGATCCCTCACTTCCCAACTCAATCTCTTCTCTTGGTTTTGTGTTATTTCATACACTTAAGACTTGTTTTTGAGTTCTCTGAAGCATTTGACAGTGTTAGGATTTAGTACACTTGATCTAATTAATGGGGAACTTTTCAGCTTCTTGTACTTGCCCGTAAGGCCTGAAACATCCTGCTGCCACTGTGCCTGGAAGAGGCCATCCAAATCAATGCCATGGCACTATGTTTCACAGAGCAGGATTCTGTGAAATGTGACCCAAGGGCCTGCAATTACATGGATCTACTGGCCAAGAACCCCATGTAGCAATCTACAAACACTATTGCTCGGAGGCTGAAATTGTGGCTTTGGGTATTGCTGAGTTTGGGGAGAGGTGAAGATTCTACTGCACTCCTGCCAATGTCACATACACAAAACCAATTAATTTATTATTTGTGTAGTGGGAGACTTTCAGCCTAATAAGCCTTCAGAAAGAGGCTTATTAATACATTTATGCAAGGTGCCTAAAACAGTACCGTGGAAGACACACTAGAAATTGAAATACATTATAGCTTCTGTGCTTGCTTGGAGTCAATTGAGCCACAAAGTTTAGAAATACTTTGCTGTTGCTTGGAAAGGTTAATTTTCCCATTACTGACCTTTTGCTCTTACATTAAGCAATTTTGCTCTAGCAACATCTGTACACGTCTAGCTCTTCACCTGGATCTTTTCCCTTGCTGAACAGCCTTTGTCCCACTGTTGCTACTGCAGTTACTTATCAGAGTACACTCTTGCTAAGGCAAATGTACACACAGGCTTTTAGGATACTGAAAACACAGCTTGTATCACCATCTGTTTTTTAACTAGCTCAGCAAAGCCTTCTCACACACATTAGCAGAAACTTCATTTGCAAAATGTTGACTGTTTCTTTGATGGAGTTGCCTGCAATAGCAGGGGACTGGACTCTGACACAGGAGGTCCCTTCCAGTCCTACATCCCTATCTTAAGAACTCAAGTTCCATCAGTTGTGTCCTTTATAAATACTTTAGGGAAATACTGACTGAAAGATGAGTTAGGCAATATGTTAACTTCAGTGCAAATATTATACACTAGTGTCCAAGCAAATGAAACCCAAGTAACCCTAGCTATACAGAAGCATGCATTCTTGATCATCTAGTTGCATTGTTTATAATAAAATAAAAAAAGAAACCTATAGGTTTGTAAGCACTTTCTCAATATTTTTCTCATTGCCTGAATTGGTTTTGCACAGTGCTGAATATGATAATGACAAATAAAACTGTATAAGAAACAGGTGTTAAAAATGCTATATTGAACTGAAACACTTGTTTGTGCCATCCTTAAACTGCCAGTTTAGTTCATCTTCAACAAAGGGCAAGAGTACAGATTAGTCTTCCTTGAATTAATATCCAGTATTTCAGGATACTATCCAGTCTGAACTCTCCTTGTAAAGTAACTAATTCCAGAACTGCTTTCCAAACAATTTATAGCATTAAGTGACTAACAATCTCATAATTATTTCAGTAACAGACACTACTGTAGGTAATATTTAAATGGCACATTTTTCCAAGCCCAGCAGAAAAAGGCCTGGGTAGCTATTTTAACTGGTCTGGATTTCCTCAGGAAATACGCTTGGCTGGACAGCTTGCAGTATTTGTAGTGTTGCCACGTAAGAGGCATTCAGTCACTACAGTGTTGTTTTGTGCCAAAAGATGGTACACCAACAATAGCAATATCACAAGTGGATCTTAATGAGTCACTAGTTGTTTCCAGTCTGATGCCTTATCTGTACTCTTGGTACAATGTCCAACTGTATGACAATACCAACTTTGCATGATGTTTGACACTAAATCAGTCAGGAAATTCACGCACAAGGTTCCAGCTTCCCAGGGCTGTAGTTTTCCTTGTTTGCTTGCTTACATGACAAGAGCATCTTATATCTCACATAACATAGGGCCCCACCTGAATGTACAAGGGAAGGCTTCACTTCTCCTCATTAAAAGAACAGACACTGTCATTTCTGGTGGCTGATCTCCTACTTCTGGCTAGGATTAGCAGATGGAGCCATCGGCTTCTGTTTTATAGTTCTGGTGGCTCCAGTTTTGTACTGTGTGCACTCACCTACCTTAACCTCAATACACCCACCACGCTTTGCTGTTGCCTTGCAGAGATCTACCATGTGAGCATCCTGTGGCATAGACGGGTAGAAAGATTCATGCCCCCCTTTCCCCACATGGAGCTCTGTTACTTTGCTCCATTGAGATGGTTAACATAGATTGATAGTATTCCAATAGTGCCTACTACCCCAGTGTCAGTCACTGGATATATTTACAGTAAGAGTTTCCACTGCTGTTCACCTGTTGTTTGAGTTTTAAGCCATAGGGAGAAATACAAAATGTTGCAAACATACATGAGAGGTTATAGAAAAAGAAGCAATTTAAACATGTATGTATATTCCAACTCCCTGATCTTCAGGGGGACACATTTGAAATTTAGAAAATGTGAACTCTGGGAGCAGAAGCTAGGAATCCGATCTCTCTTTTTCTTGAGGGCAAGGGGACTTTGAGTAGCAGAAAACTGGTACTTCTCCAGACGGTAATGTGCAAGTGCCTCACTTAAATGTAGGTACATGGCGTGAGTGGAGTTTTAAATTGGAACAACTTGTGATTTTTTTTTTTTAATCAGTCCTAAAATCACCTGAAACATTTGCCTGAGCAGCAGAAAGTCCCTCCAACATCTGGAGAAAGTAACTGGATATTTAAGTTTCTTGCCCATTTCCTTCCCATTCCTCACAGAAAACTAAATTGTACTTCGCTATTGGAATTTAAGATTTACTTTAATTTGAAAATGTGTAACCAGTTAATGCAGGAAATGTATATTTATTTATTGCAGAAGCTGTTTTTATTCATTTGTATCCTAGTGAGTAGCAATTGATTTTTGAGATCAGTGGTGCTACATAAATGTATCTTTTAGACTGTATCTCTAGGCTGAAACCAGGTATATGCCACTTCCAAGTAATTGAAATGGCTGAAGATGCTGCTGAGAATGCTGCTATTGTACACAGATGCCCACTTGTGCACTTGTTCACAGCTGTACAGTACTGTTTTTGGACACAGTTAACATATTTAAGCCTAACGCTTTTTAAAAGACAATTTTAAGAGGTTGTTTAACTTTCCTGGCCTGAATTTTTAAACATTTCCTTTATATTGTTTTACAGGCCTGGTGGGTAGGAAAAGACTTTTCTACAGATGTCTGGAAAGTCTGTATCAATATCAGCAACTGTACAGCCATTGATGAAAACAGTTCAGGTGAGTTTCAGTACTTACTACTAAGATGTCAAACTAGAAGCTGCTTTTAAGGCGTATCATGTAAAGACACTATATAAAATGTTGCTATACCTATTTCTCTGCCTCAGTGTCTCCATCTATAAAATGTGGATGCTATTGCTTCCTCTCCATCCTACAAAGAAACTGAGAATTAATGTTCATAAAGTGCACTAGAGTGTGTTTGAAAGATCTGAGATAAAACACACACTATTTTCTGGCATCAAGAGTCTAAAACTAAACTGGGCTAAAAATTGTGGTCACATGTGACTGCGATGAAGGGCATTAAATGCTAAAAATTCCAGTTTTCAAATTCTAATTTAGAAGAACCTGCTAACAGTATTAATGGTAGTTACCAGAAATACTTTTGAGGAATCTAATTTAAAGATTAACAAACCAGAACACAATCCAAAATCTTAACTAAGGGAACACAATGTACAATATGGACTCGATTATCTCATTTTAACATGAGTGACTTCACTGGGAATAAGAGATGTACACCTCTACCCCGGTATAACATGAATTTGAATATAACATGGTAAAGCAGTGCTCCAGGGTGGGGCTGCACACTCCAGTAGATCAAAGCAAGTTCGATATAATACAGTTTCACCTATAATGCGGTAAGATTTTTTGGCTCCCAAGGACAGCGTTCTGTTGGGGTAGAGGTATATTTCAGTTATGAAACAACAGTAGTAACAATATTATCCCACCCATTCATTCTTGGTCTATATCCAAGAGGTGAACAATTTAACCAGTATAATCATGGATGGCTAGACAATACAATGATTTTCTATACACAAATCCATTTAGTGAGGCGTTATGAAGATTATTGAGGTAATTTATGGCCTCCGTCAGGGTATGGTTATAGTAAGCACCTCAAGTATTTAAACACAACAAAACAAAACCAAAAGTCCCCGCGCTCTTTCCATTTCAGTTTATAGAGCAATAGCTGGATTGATTTACAGGATTGTGAGACTAAACTGAGGAAAAGATTAACTGAAGTGGAGTTTTGCACTGAGTTTTGAAAGCTGGTAGGTCCATGGTTACTTACCTCTTCTAGGTCTGCTGCAATGCCCTGCTCTGCATTCATGAGCCATCTCCCAGTGGCTGACAGTTTCACTGTGCTGGTGCAACACAGCTGGTACAGGAGGACATTATTTTGGAGCAGGACAGAGTGTCTTCAATAACTAAAATCAGTTCTTTTGGAGGCTTTGCGTATCAAGACAAAGGGTGTCTATGCTTCAGTTGGAGGTGTGGCTGCAGCATGTATAGATGTATGTGAGCTGGGGTTAATCTAACTAACTAGGTCAGGTATCAATAGCAGGGAGCTAGTTGCCTGAGTCCATACCCAGGCTCTCTGGCAGGCTTGTACTTGGGCGGCTAGTCTGTGCTGCAGCACATGCTGCCAGGGATTCGCTGCTGTTGGTATCTGAGCTAGTTACATTAAATCTCGCTCAAGAATGTCTACATCTGCTGCAGTCATACCTCCAATTGCAGCACAGACATACTCCTTCACTTTAAACTACACCCTGTATTATAGGACCACAGTGTAGAAAGCAGAATAGTGATCCATTCACACTGGCCTGTTACAGTAGCCTGTCTGCTTAGGATTGCACTGTCCACTCTTCCTTATTGAAGAAAAGGCAACCAGCAAAGCACAGGAATCCTGAAATACCTGACCTCAGATGCTGTCTAAATGACAGCACTGCTGGAGTCCATGTTCCTGAATACTGTAGCTCACCCTTGCATTGCTGTATCCTCTGACTCTACCTCTGTATAACCAATCAGAAGCGTCTGAGGGAAAGCAAGGGATGGAATTGGGAAGGTGTAGTGTGACAGACTGGGGAAGCTCCATTTGTGCATTGTGGTTGCAGGGCTGTAGGATGCTGTTTAAAAAGCTGCCTTTAATGGGAGAGCAATAATAGATTCCAAGACCAGAAGGGATCATTGGGATCAGAACATCCCCCCATGTAATTTCTACAGCACATATTTTAGAAAAGTCGGTAAGAGGAAGGGTGAGTGGAAATAGGAAGGTGGCACAGAGGCTTAAATAAGAAGGGGAAAGCTGTAAGGAGGGTAGCCTCCAAATCCCATTAAGAACAGACTACGGTTGGGACCAGGTAAGGGTTGGTGCTAGTAGTGAAAGCGGCTGGGGAGAAAGCTGCCTTTACAATAAAACCTGCTTTTATTTTCACAGAATATCAGTCTGTGCAGGCTGTTCAGGCCACCATGATCCTGTCTACTATTCTGTGTTGTGTTGCATTTCTGGTTTTCATTCTTCAACTCTTCCGCCTAAAGCAAGGAGAAAGATTTGTGTTAACTTCTACTATCCAGCTGCTGTCATGTGAGTAGTTCTTTGACATGTCTCACTTCAATAGTCCTTACATTAAAAGTGGGAAATAAGGTTCGAGATGGAGCCATGGTATAACACAAAGCAGAAGCAGAAAAATGTTGTACATAATTGGTAAGTTTGTACAAATAGAACAAGTGCAGGATTAATTCTAAAAGCTGACCAGTCAGTTTAGCTTCAAGCACAGGCTAAAACTTAGTATCTCTAACCAAACAGTTCGTTTAAAAAGCAGACTACTTTTATCCTTGCTCTGAGATATGTTAGAATTTTCACAGAAAACCCAAGTAAACTTCAATGTACTAACTTAGTGTGATAGACCCAGGCCAGTTGGGAACAGCAGAGTAGTTGAAGGGAGATCTACCACTGGAGAAGCAGTTTTCTGTTCCCTGAGTGACCAGAGCAGGGGCTGCTCCAGGCTAATGAGAACAACTGACTCCGATTAACCTGTTAAGAGTCAGGTGAGGCTGTTAAGCACCTGACTCTAAGGCCCCTCTGATGATATAAAAGGGCTCACTCCAGTCAGACCAAAGGGAGTCAGAGGAGAGGAAGTGAATGTGAGGAACTGGGAGCAAGAAGCTGAGAGTGAGTCAGCATACTGCTGGAGGACTGAAGTGTTATCAGACATCAGGAGGAAGGTCTGGTGGTGAGGACAAAGACGGTGTTGGGAGAAGGCCTTGGGGAAGTAGCCCAGGGAGCTGTAGCTGTCATGCAGCTGTACCAGGAAGCACTGTAGACAGCTACAGGGCCCTGGGCTGGAACCTGGAGTAGAGGGTGGGCCTGGGTTCCCCCCCAAACCTCCCAACTCCTGATCAAACACAGGAGGAATTGACCTGGACTGTGGCTTCTACCAGAGGGGAAGGTGTCTGGGGTGTTTCCTGACCCACAGGGTGAATTTGTGAAGTGAGCAAATCCGCCAATAAGCACAGGACCCACCAAGGTAGAGGAGGAACTTTGTCACATTAGGAACATACTTGAATAACTTTCCAAACTTTGCAGACAAATATTCATTTTTACTTTTATGAAGTACAGATTTAGAACTGCCCATATGCCTGGAAACATCCTATTTCCCTTCAGACCAACATGGTACTTGACAGTTAGACTAAGTTTCTTTTTTGGGGTGGTGGGGGACTCTTAATTTTGAGAAGCTGAAAAGCTGAACTTCCTTTTGGATTGATCTGATTTTATTTAATTTCCAGCAAATAGAAAGGTTGGGAGAGGGGGAGGAAACTTAGTTTTTTTTGTTTAACATTTTAGTTTTAACACTACATTTTAAATAAATTTCAAATGTTCTCATTCTTTTTTTTTTTTTACTGTTTAAAAAAAAATCTGTCAAAACATTCACATTTCAGTATACATAATCTCCATTTTCTGCCAAAAAGGTTTTGATTGAAAAACTTCATCCAACTCTGAGAGCACTTTAATAACATGACTATTTAAACCTGGCTTAAGAAAAGGATTTGGAAGCCCTGAATTACTCCTAAATACAGTCATGAGGATGAAGAGTGACTTGCGAAGAGCAGTATGTGGGTAGGGGCTGAATAGAGTGGTTGAAGGACTATACACTGTGTGCCTGTATAAGTGCTTTAAATCTTTTAAAGCATAATAAATACATTTTAATGCTTTCTTTCTTTTCCAGGTCTCTGTGTTATGATTGCAGCTTCCATTTACACAAATAAGCATGAAGATCTGCACAAGAGTTACGGATACCCATTTGATATTCTTAGTGGCCAGTATGGATATTCCTTCATCTTAGCCTGGATTGCATTTGCTTTTACTCTGATCAGTGGAATCATGTACCTAGTATTAAGGAAACGTAAATAAATGTCAGCAGCTAGTTATTTCTGTCATTGCAGTACAGAAACAGAACTCCAATAACCATTTTGTATATAATCATTTGTGGTTTTGTAGTAAAGGTATTGTTTTTCTAAAAATGTACTGTGTTCTTAGTATGAAAGAGTATGGAAAAAATAATGCAAGTTTCCTGGAACACTCTTCTAGCTGGGGTCAAGATTCTGAACAAGCCAAGACCAAATTAAATTTCCTTTGTATGTTTCACAACTTCAAATGGCTGTCCCTAACCTAGGCATTAACAAGAGTTTGATCCTGCCCTCTAAATGGTTCACACCCTCCATCTGGAAAAGTTACAGTACATGCTTATTACATTGTTAGCATTGTGCTGTTAGAAATCAAGATCTGTTTGGGGATAAGTGTAGGGAAAGAATAAGACACACAGTACATCACTTAAAAAAAGATTATAGGAGACACTGAGTATATCTTCTAACTATCATAGTAGGGAACCTGCATTCTTGCTGTTTATAACTCTGCAATACATGCTCTACAAGCTTTTATTAAAACCCCTTGCTCTGAAAAAGTAAACCACTCCTTTTTTTTGAATTCTGGAGTACGGATTTTATTTTCATAGTGTGTCCAGAGCATCCTCAAGCAGTACAAGTTGCTCATCAATTCATTACACACTTTGGGTCTGGAAATGGTTCTGTTTGTACATGCTGAAGCTAACTTACAAACAAAACAAACCTTAAATGCTCTTAACTCTCCATTGTGCATAGTCTTAATCTACCTTTAAAATTTGCTTGCCTCTATTTCAGGCTTTTTTTAAACTGTTTAAGCCAATATGTGCCCCCCTGATAGCGGAGGGTCAGCTTCTCCCATGGCTTCGGTGAACCTCCCGCAGGCATTCCTGCAGCAGCTCCACCGGAGCCACAGGATCAGCTCGGGGGACAGCGAAATGGCCGTGCGCCTAGGGTGCGAGAAACCCTGGTGCCGGTCCTTCATTTAACCCTGTTTACTTAAACTTCCTCAAAATGACTTAGGGATTTTTTTTTATATGGAAATAACAGATATAAACCTGTACTAGGCTATTAGACTTAAGTGTTCTCTACTGTAAATTATGGATTTGGTTAATGGTGATTTAAAAGTTGGTTAATCCACCTTCGTAAAGGTGGTGGTTTTTACTTGTCTATTGTAGCTTCAGTGTTTAAAGTAGCATTTTATAGTTTGGCATACTTACGCATGGCCTTTTTAGACCTACCGCAGTTGGACAAACCCTAGGCTTAGAAAAGGAAACCTAGTAGGTTTTGAATAGGCCTGTAACTATTACATTTGAGTCAAATCAGCTAATGCCAAGTAGCACATCTCTGCTGAAGTCCGAACTACACCCTATAAATCAGTTAAATAGATGACCTACACAGCTTCAGTGAGAACACTTGTTTGATTACTCACAAGGTAGGAATGGATGCAACCCATTATCTCAAACACAGGAATTGGTCTTGCTCTGTTTCCCAAAGTGGTGGTGTTTATGTATTACTTGCAGGAGGCAGGAAAAAACTACTGGCTTAGAGAACAGGTAGAGTAAGAGAGAAACTAGATTTAAAGCAGTCCTAGTACTATGCCTTTTTGTCCTTGTAACATGACAGTGCTAGTCTCTTATCTGTGTTATTTCCCTTCTAAATGTGTCTGAACTTGTGAAGTTACCAACTAAGACTCCTTTAATCTGTAAAATGTTTGTCCCCAAATCTTCATTCTGTTAAAGGAATAATTGGGTACAAAAAGATTAGAATTTGTTCTGTATATAAACAGATGTACTATAAGGAAAGGGTTAAAGAAGATTTCACCCCAAGAATCTGATATCCTGGCTTATGCTTCATGTAATGAACAGTAAAATGATCTGATGAAATTATAAAGCAAATACTTGGACCAAAACTACGTAACTGACTTATGGCTAAACCGTCCAATACTTTTATACAAATTCATACATTACAGTATAAAAACTAACAGTGCCATTAACTGGCTACTTGACAGATGATACTTCAGTTATTTACAGTAAATCATTTTGCCTGGGTCATTTTATAGTTTGAATATTAAATATGTAAGATACAGCATGCATATATTTACATACATGTATACACAATCATGCTCTCATAATGAAAGCCCTAACACCCTAAAGCAAATAGCATATGTTGGAAGAGTACATACAGCCATCTATAGATGCTGCCATATTTTAGTTAGACCAACTGTGAATCTTTTGTACACAAAGAAAATGCTAAGAAAAGTTTGATCTTTGTCTTGTGACAGGAAAAACATAGTTTTAGGATAGTCTTACCACCTACTCGGCCTTGAAAATATTCCATTTTCTCTGTTTTATATACTCTGAAATTGTACATGAAAATAAAGCAGAAACAACTACTGTACTATAACAGCAAGTTTGATACATTTGATAGCCCTTACATTGCCTTAAAGTTCTGGATCCATTTAAACATTGTGTGTGCGTATTTCTGTGCAAATAAGTAAAAATTAATAGCTCTTTACTTTCCCTGTGAGATCCTCATTAAGACACTATAAATAAAAAGTTGGTAGTTCACTTCGGGAGAAGTAGCAAGAAGTATTTAGTCAGATAAATAGTAGATAGCTTTTCCTTAGTTGCCTCTAGGTGACTGGAAGTAGCTAAGCAGCAGGAACTTCAGGGTCTCACTGTGTGGCTATGAAGAGGGACCCTTGATTCAAGTGGAGCCTGCTCCTTCAGCAAAATAAAATCGTATTGCTAGCATATAAATTTAATAAGGTTTTGGCTGAGTGTTTAAACTAGAAAGTAAGGGAAATGACAGAAGCTGAAGAGCACCCAAAATTTAAAAAGAAATTAGATCAAGGATGAAGGTAATACAAAGATCTGTATCCAGTGAAAGGAAGGACCCAAAACACAAACCAGGCCAGGAAAAGATCACAAGAAGTGTGTGGGCTATCAGTGAAGTATAAGGAGACAAATGAACAAGGCATCTGTAAAAAAGTGAAAGTGAGGTTTATGTACAAATGCAAGACACTTAAAAGCAATATTAAAATGCCTGGCAACGGCAGAGGCCTTTCATATAATAAGTATTACTGGAACATGACATATCAGTTAGGCTAGGATTTGACTATGAACTACCCAGAAAAGATAAGACTATGTCAAAGAGGTGACTAAACAGCACATTATTTAAAAGATTCAGTCAAATCCACTGAGAAGCACTGAATGGAGAACACCACGTGGCTGACTATGGATGGATATAAAGCTTCCGCAGTCAGAATGTAAATATATTAAGAGGGTTACACTAATCGTTTCTGACTCAAAAAGATGAGCACACAATACTCAGAGGTCAAACTGCCAGCCAAGTCTAGGACAGTGACACTTCTGAGGGAACTTTGGATACCCATGTGCAAACTGATCCAATGGCACAACAGGACAAAGTTTTGTTTGAAGAAACAACCATTTAAATTGTTTCTCTAAACAACTAGTTCTAAAATACACAAGAGAAGAGACTTTCTTCAACTCAGTCTTCTACACAACAGAATAGCTACTGTTAGAATCACTTTCGAGAATTATGTAACAGTGACCACAATATACCATAGTTAAGTTCAACTTCTTAAGGGGAAATAAGATTCCAGAAATTGATACAGTAACTCTAAATGTTAGAAAGGGAGATTTCAATATGGAGACAGCTAGTCAAAGGTACTAAAGTAAAATTACTGGACTATCTTATGCTTTTCTTAAGTCAAATCCATAACACATCTAAGAAGGCATGCACACTACTAAGCAAAAAGGAGACAAATATAACTAAAAGGCAAGATTGAAAAAGTTATTCAAGAAAAACAGCTCTTTCAACTTTTGAAAATCAAATCCTAATGAAGTTAATAAACAGGAATACAAGTTACAGCAGGCCATACGGTAACTCAGAGGGAAGTTAGGAGGTATAAAATAGATTCTGAAAAGTAAACAGCTAACAGTATAAAATAAACAAGGAATTATTTAAACATATCAGAAGCCAAGAGCCTGCAGAAGAATCAGTGCATCTGCTGGGTCAGCAGGGGTTAAAATTAAGGAAGATAAGGACCCAGCTGCAAAGTTAAAGGTTATGGGTTGTTTTGTTTTGTGCGGATCTTCACCACAGATGATGTTAGGGAATTACTTACCCAGAACTCCTCTTCGTTGGTTAATAAGGAGGACCTGGAACAAACTGATCCAGATTATATGTATCCAAGAGTTGTGAGGGAGTTCATCTGTGAAATGACTGAGTTGTTAGCAAAGAGATGTCATTAAAAACAACTTTTATGCCACAGGAGTGGTAAAGTAGTAAGTGTTGTACTGTATTTTGAAAAAGGTCTCTGAGAGAGTTCCCAGGGAACTGCAGAGCAATAAATCTTACATCTCTACCTAATGAACTAGTTAAAACGATGATGAAAGAAATTTCACAAGGAACACAATATTATGGTAAGGTAGGGTCTAACCAGTATGGTTTCTGCAAAGGAAAATCATGCGTCACTAATCTGATAGAATTCTTTTAATGTGTCAATGTAGTATATAAAATAGAAACTACTGATAATGTAGACTTTCAAAAAGTATTTGATAAGATCTCTCACGAGAAACTACTATATAGGTATGAGTGACAAGCAAAGTATTGCAAGACAAAACCTGAAAACTGAACAGATGCAGAACACTCTCAGTGTAGCTAAAGCTCTATCATTTTACCTGATCAGGCTGAAGTCATTCAGGAGCAACTCTAGGCTACTTCTTGTGTTGAAGACAGAATGAGGGATCAAGCAATGCCTACCCAAATACTGTGTTAATGGGTGCTTACTTGTATTAAATCTTGCTATGAGTTAGCAAGATTAGATCCACCCATGCAGTTTAAAATCCACTCCACCTGGGAGTCAAGGAGCTTCTGCAGTTTCCCGGGAAAGGATACCAATCTCTGAAAACTGCAGGGCAGCTTCACTGTGATCTGCCCACACTTCTACACAGTATTATTCCTTAGCCACAGTATTAGGAGCCAATGTCTGGTTTGGCAGAAATTCAAATAAATTGAGCACCCATTGCCACCCTACAAAATCATTGCTTTTCAGTCATTAGAAGTGGAATACATGCAAACAATCACTCAAAAGAAAATGACTTGTGGGCTGTTATGTTGTTGAAGCAAGCTCCCCATCCCAGGGTGGGATGTGCTAAATCCATGAAGACATAGGAACACCAATTTTGGGAGAATTAGCTTTCATGTATATGTTGTCTGAACTTGACAGGTAATTTATTACCAACCAATGTTATAGTGTTCTCATTCTGAGATAAGCATATGGAAGAATATATTACTGAAACCTGTCAAAGTTAAACTCAGGACTCACAGTTTGTCAGACCACTCTGTTTTGTTAGCACGGCGCTCTGCTAATACACCCAGATCATGTGAGCCGCCATGCAAGGCCTAAACAGTCTTATTTATACAGATAAAAGGGCGAGAACGTAACAAGATAACAAAGGAAGCAGAATCTGATAAGTTTACCTGGGCTAGGCATGCATATTTTATTTCCTTACTAACTATTACCGATCTTCTGTTAATGTTTCGCCATTAGCACCATTGTTTATGCCTAATGTTTCTTTTCCTGGCACCTGTATTTCAACATTTCTTATTTCTGCTTAAAGATACATACAAACATTTCTTTAATCCATTCTTATTTTTACAATATAATTCATTCTACTTTCACAAACCATAAGGCCTATCACCGGGGAAGAATATTACTGTTGGTTGGAATTATCTTGATGTTTGAGAATGGCAGACTTGCCTCTGGAAGGAAAGCCTTTCTTGCTTGAGAATCTAAAAATCACCCAGATAAAAGACTTTCTGTATAAGAAGGTAAGATTTCTTTCAATTTATTCTGAGTCCCACTTTCTCAAAAACTAAACATATATGAGGACTTCTGTAACGCCTTTGTGAGCCAGTCATACAAATAGGGGTAAACCTAAATAGTCTGACACCTCCAATGCACTGCCAAATTCATTGCTGGATTTGACCACATTGCTCTGGCGGGTTGTAAAAGTCCTTTTAATGCTGGTAGAATAATCTTGGAATTAGAAGGGGTTCCCAGAATATCAAAGTCAGAATGAGCGATAACATCAGTTTCTGTGGAAGTAATCTTTTCATTTAAGTAGAAGCCCATCTAGATACCATCTCATGAAATTTTATGGCATATTCTGACAGGGAGGATGTTGCAGCAATTCTACTGTCATCTGGTGATGTCTGGTCACCAGGCGTTAGATCAATGTCCTGAAATTCCACATCCCAT
The DNA here is from genome assembly GCF_003597395.2 of Chelonoidis abingdonii. Classification (NCBI taxonomy): domain Eukaryota; kingdom Metazoa; phylum Chordata; order Testudines; family Testudinidae; genus Chelonoidis; species Chelonoidis abingdonii. Next base: position 23,572,028 of record NC_133777.1, read on the forward strand.
AGATGGTTATTCAGATAAAATGTCTGAGACAATCAAAGGATAGCATTCTAGAGCACCAGATATGGTGAATGGGGCTTCCCCTGAAGTGTTGGAGGGAATGACTCCTCTATAAAGGCTATTCTCAACCTCTATATAGAATCTCAAAGAAAGCTAGTAGACCTATCCAGACCAAGGAGGAAACTGCAAGACACCAGAAACAGGTTCTCTGTCACAGAACCTGCCATGATATAAGCATAGTCTGTGTCTGTTTGGACTATGTGGAGCATTGGTCTAATGCCTGCTCTGAAACTGTTTTTTGGTCAGGTGACTGGAACTGAGGTGGAAGAATAACTTGCCTGTCCCAATCTGACTAATCAGACCTCAGATCAGAAGCAGCAGATAGTAGTGAAAGGTCTTGGCAAGCTTAAAACTGAAAAGGGGGAAGTAAACTTCCCTTGTGAATCCATAGAGATTTAGGACAGGGAAATTGGAGAAATTTGAATATGCTATACAATCTTTTCTCTCTTTCTACCCCACATTCCCCACGGGAGAAGCTACTGTCTTTCTTTTATCACCTATATCTTTCCCTTTTGGAGATACTTGGACTACACTATCTTCTCGATCAGTTACTATAGGCTGAACAAGCAGTGAACTTGTGCTACTGCTCCTACTGTTAGTTGGCGCTGGAGTGGAGAAGCTATAGGATCCTAAGAAATGTAAAAAAATAAAAACTTTGAACAAAACAATATAATTAATCCTAGCTAGCTAACTATGACTAAAACTAGCTAATGATGCTTTCTTGCTTGAAGAGGTGGTTCTGGAGAGGTTCTAATCTAATCTATCCACTACCCTGGCTAGAATGAACTGAAGTTTCCTGAGTGCCATGCTTTTATATAGGCTCATCCTCAGAATGCTCAAGAACAGTGAGGGAAAAGGCAGGAGAGCACTCCAACAGGCACTGCTAGAAAGTATTCCACCACTCAAGATGCACCAAGGGTGCAACCCAAGAGTGGGAATATGTAGAGGCCAAAGAACAGCAAATTATTGCAACAAAATGATCTTTCAAGTTGCTTTGTTACAATTTTGCCATCTTTTAAAATACCTGTAGGTATATATGAAAACTTTTGTTTAATATAGAAAGAATCAAACTTATTGTTTTTTTTTTTAAACATTGTGAGTAACCTACATAACATGATTTAAACTGTACAAGAAAAAATATTTTGCTTGTAGTTTATTATTAAATTTAAATTACTCCAAATATTGACTATTTCTTTATATACTTGCTGTAATGGACACACTACAAATATCACCAAATTCATTTCAATATGCATATCTACATAAACAGAAAGCCAACTGCCACCACACTGCCTTTGTAATTGATAATTTTGTAAACTAATATTCTAGAACCATCACTAACCTAAGTAATGGGTCACCTACCTCTTAGTGGCATTATCAAATGTCTGTCTGGATAAGTAATAACTACCATTGTACCACACCTAAAGGCAAGTGAAGCCTCTTTAATACTAGAAGAAACAATCAGGTGAAGTACTTAAACAGCACTGGAAAACATTTATTTATAAACACTTTATTCAACTTCCCCAAAAGCTTAATTCTTGTCCCAAATGGGTGACAATGAAACAAACAATCTCCTGGTGTTCCTTTACAATGCAGCATCTCTAAAAAGATCATGGCCCAGCTGATTGCCTAAAGCGATGGTAGTAATAACACAGGAACTATAGTGTTTAAATATCATCCATTGTATAAGAGACTTTCATCCTTACAAGCATTTTTCAGAGGCTCCAGAATAATGGAGATGCCCCTGTAGTACTCTATGAGTACAAAAGTACAAGAACTAAAACCTTCTGAAAGCTTGTGCACCAATTAGTGAAGGAAATGGAACACACAAAACCCACTATTCCACAAAAATACAAAAAGGGTGAGCAAAACACCACAAAACTCATGACATGTTCGATTTCTCCCCTCATGATCGTCATCACAATTCATAGTTATCAAGTAGAAACTTTTATTCCTTTTTTGCCCCACGTACATCCTACATGAAAGGAATGGGAGGGGAAGGCTTGAGAAGGAAAATAACTAAACTAAACACAGAACTGAAATTCGTTTTTATAAACAGAATTATCGGTATCAAGTTATTAGAAACAACTTACAAAATGCATAGAACAATGCTTAGAATATAAATAACAGATAGTTGACATGATAGATAAGAAACGGAACTGAGTGAATACAGTCTGTGGTACGATTAATTCCTTGGCTCTGAGTTGTTTACAAGTAAAAATACAATATTTCTAACTGAAACAACTGTGTAACAGTTACTGAGGTAACCTATGAGTCTTCTAGAGAAATTAAAGTAATTGATTGTATATCACAAAACGGTCCATAACGTCCACATACATCTTTTGATTGTATAGAAAAGTAGTACTTCTTGGAGGCTGTAAATTGTGATAAAGAACAAGCCATTGGTAGGGGCAAAGCCTTTATTTCTCCTATTTTCTTCCAGTGTGGTGCAGTGTTGTTATTGGAGTGTTCATGGTATATGAACAAGTGATAGCTCTCTACAGGAGCGCACTTGGGATCAATCTTCGTAACAGTCCATGAGAGTGCAATACCTTTTGGATTTTGCACCTGAGCCAGTTTTAGTTCAGGCTTCTGAGGTGGCACAGTGTCTCTGAATCCATCCTTGAGTTCTGGGTATGGAGGTATTCTTGGTAGTGGAGGAAGATGTGGAAACTGTTCAAGAACCTAGGGAGCATTAAAAAAAAAAAAAAAAAAAAAGGTGAATAACTTAGCATTACTGTAATATTTCTGTAATATGAACAAGTCAGCCAGTGTGCGCTAACTTTTGATTCAGATTAAGTGTTTCCATTTTAGGAAACAGTTTCAAAAGTTTTAAGGAGCTCACTGTATCAGCTTTACCAGACAAGTTTTTTGTATTGTGGTAAATAATGCTGCATTAGTCTCATTTTAGGTAATCATTAGTTCAGTAGTTCTTAGAATGACTCTATGGATAAGAATACTAAATTCAAAACAAACAATAGTATTTTGTTAAGTTGTTTTGTTTTCTGATATGTCATGCTGCAATGCTTTATTTACTGAATTTATGTTACTTTGGAAGGATTTTTTTAAAAGTGGTAAAGACTCTCTCTAAACTAGAGTATTTTACGGTCTCTAAGAGGTCAACAGACCAGAACAGGCACAGGAAATGATCTATTGCTGCTATACACATGCTTACGGTTTGCTAACTGATTTTATTTTCCATAAATCCAATACTCTCCCACCGCACTTCCCAAAAAGCAGAAGACACTACTAACAAACATTGTGCTAAGATTATTTTTAGTTGTCCCAAAATGAGTGCTGTAGAGGTCAACATTATATCTAATTGAATTGTGACTATGCAAATCTATCCAGTATTCTGTTATTGCACTCTGATAAATTTTCCAAAAAATACCTAGAGAGGGATAGCTCAGTGGTTTGAGCATTGGCCTGCTAAACCCAGGTTTGTGAGTTCAATCCTCGAGGGGGCCATTTAGGGATTTGGGGATTGGTCCTGCTCTGAGCAGGGGGTTGCACTAGATGATCTCTTGAGGTCCCTTCCAACCCTAATAATCTATGATTCTATTCAGCCAGACAGCAGCACATCCACAGGATGGAAAGGTTTTAAAAAAGTAAACTTTACCAATATGAATAATACTATACGTATCTTGATGAAGTTTTAATTATTATTAGGGAATTTTGACAGCCATCCCGTAATCAGATTGTTCTGTACCGATATCATACAATGTAAAATGCTGAAAGAAAGTGTTTATGTTCCTATCTCACTGGCAATTACCAGAGCAGAAAGCTTGCACTCTATGTAGGTCTTCAAAAAAAGAAAAGTTAAACTGACCGATCTTTAAAAACTGCTGCTTAGATTCGATCTCAGAAGAAATACAAGTGCAGCTGTGAAGAGAGTCTGTCATAGCTATTTTAGAAGAGTCATTCTGGTTTCACAGCCTTTTGAACATCCAGAAGAACAGAATAATAAAAAGCAGGACTGACAACAGTGGTTCCACCCTCTTCTTAGTACTATAGTTAGTTAAAAAAAATCCCAAACCATATAAATGCCTTTTCTGCCTGTACATTTTTCTTTTTGATAATCAGTTACCCCTGAGGATATACTGTAGACAATTCTGTACATCTATTAAAATATTTTAGACTGAGAACAATTCACTGTCCTGGAAGCAACTGTACTGTTCCACTAAAGATTTATAGTCCTGACAGGTCACAAGATAGATCATAAAATCCTGTTACCACATTTGGTTTTATGCTTTTAGCACAAGACATGCAAAAATTTCTTGGGTGGATAGAATCAGATTTCTCACCTAGATGTTCCCTGGCATTAGTCAATCCCTTCCCTCCTACCATTAAGCTCTTTCAAGAATCACATTACCCCTTTTTCTTCCCCACGGTGCTTCCTTAGAAGGATCCTAGCCAATCTCTTTGAGGTGAAAAAAAAAACAAAACAGAAAAATGATTGGAGTCTCCCCTTCGCCATGTGCTGGCACCTTCTGCAGATACTACTCTCCCATGGCTCCCAGCCCTAACCCAATGGAAAGCTCTGCAAGTCATACAAGTCACTCTCTCAAAAGCAGGGACATCATTTCAGAAAAATTAAAGGGAGCAAAGCTGTGTCAGCATATACAATACTATATGTGACAATTGTGACACTGCACTTCATATTCTTCATAGTGATATTATGATAGGATTACGATGTATTTTATGCAAAATAAGTCATGGGAGGCATCATTGGAAAAGTTATGATTTGCTGAATACGATTATCCTATTTGTATGCATGTATCATTTTTGCATCTGAAGGTATGACTATTGACTATGTATCTGTATTTCAAATGTAGTTACATCTGGGTAACATCCACTAGACAAGATGCTTTCAGTCTAGATAGTGGGTGGGGAAGGATCTATTCAGGGCAATGGGCCATTAGGAAAAAACAATAGGCCTTAGGAGAAGCTTATCTCCCACCTGGGGAGCTTTCCTGAAAACATTACAGACAGCCTCCAAGTAATGGCTGCTATGACTCTACAACAATGGTTCCCAAACTGGGGTTCGCGAAATGTTATAGGGGTTCTCAGGAAAAAATTCCCTAACGGTGGATAGAGCTGTCCCTAGGGACCGTGGGCAGCACGGGGCCAGCAGCCCAGAGTCCCTGGACTTCCAAGACCTAAGCAGATCAAAGCAAGTATGTATATCACACTGAGGAGATATAAACTTCAAGACTCTTTATAAGAAATGGAAAGGGAGGTGGATATTTTTTGCTGTTTTTAAAATTAAATAGGCAGCTAGTATAGTTTTTAAAATTATGAAGAACAAGTTGAAGCTTTGTTGTGACATGCATTGTGTGCCTGGACTGCTCAAGACCGAATGCTTGTGTAAGAGGAACTCTTTGAGTTGGCTCCTTAAATGCCTCCATGCTGTTTCACATCTGATACTCCTTGATGAAACATAGGAGCCCTGTCTTATAACAGGCTTGTTCAAAGTGACACAAGCTACAAAAGTCAGATCTTGGAAGAGTGTTGCCATTTTCATAATGTAATAAAAATACTGTATTGCTAAATAATAGTGTGTAATAAGCATGTCATAAAAACAAAATTTATATTTCCAAGATCACTGCTTTTATAGTTTATACTCAGGTAAAGGAGAAAATCCCTGGAAATATTCATTTTTAGGAGGGGGTTCGCGAGACCTGACATTTTAGTGAAAGGGGTTCACAGATTGTTAAAGTTTGGGAACCACTGCTCAACAACGACATGTGATTAGACCATATGTCTCTGGACTCCATCTTGGGATGTCAGTAGTTTTCCACAGACTAGTCTGGGAACCAAGCTTTGGAAACAAAGGGTTCCCGCTATATGCAAAAGCTATATAAGGCAGGGAGTGACATCATCTGGTGTTCTTCACTCCCCACCCAAGACTCCTAAAAACACCTGTGGAACAGTCTGAACTGAGGGAAGTGCTGGACCCAGGCTAAAGGGATTTCTAGCCTGTGAATGAAACACCTGGGGATTCCAAGTTGTAAAACAGGTGCAGCTTGCCCCGTAAGAATCTGCAGCCTACTTGTATCATCTTAGGGTGAGAATCTGCTAGTCATATTCAATATATTAAGCTTAGTTTGCATTTTTTGTTTATTTGTTCAGTAATCTGCTTTGATCTGTTTGCTATCACTTAAAATCTATCTTTTGTAGATAAAAATTCGTTTTTACTTTATCTAAACCAGTGAGTTGAAGTGAAGTGTGAGAGAATCATAGCTCGGGGAAAAAGCTGTACCCCAGTTCCAGGTGTCACCCTGGATGGAACCCATCACATTTATTATATAATATTCTAAAAAAATCAGGGATGGGACAAAAAGAGAGATATAATGGAGCATAAAGACCTACGAAAAGCTGGGGGGGAGGGGTGGGAGGGGAAGAGGCAACTGCCACCGCTGTCCCATAACAAATGATGCTCCTGTCCAAGAAGGGAGAGCTCCATCCAGAGTTACATTTTCAGTCTCAGTGCTCAGAAGCCATCCCCAAACTCTTCAATAGAACTGAACTAATATTATTTGTTTCAAGATAGTGGAGAGAATATGCTGGGCATAAACACAAAAGAAGACAGTACCCGTACTGAAGAGCCTGTACTTTACAGAACTAGGCTTCCTTTCATCCATAATGTGATGCCGAAGTTAGGGAGAGGCTCCAGCCTCTCACTTGTCATGCTTCTTGTCCAGCTGCTGTGTGGGTTGCCTATAGATATTAGATAGTTTTATGTCTCAGCAGTGGATGGATGGGTGGGAGGCAGATGATCAAATGTTATTAGGAGGTAAGAAGAAACAGATGTCCTTTGCTGATGACATTTTGATCCGTCTTGCCTTTATAAAACTGAAGGTGCTGTGTGGTGTACCCTTTATAGTGGCCTGCCCAGGGTTCAAACTGGGCTAGTATGCAGCAGTATGGTATACCAGCTCCTCTCCCAAGTTGCTATTATCTATATCTATATCTATATAATTTAAGAGACAAGTTAGTGGTTATGGTTGAAGAGAACCTTGAAAACGAGAAGTAACCAAAACAGTGACACCTATCCGTGTCTGGAATAACAGCTCCAAGAAATGTGAGGTGACCCATACATCTCAGTGGGATGTTAACTCACATGCCCAATCATGAGCAATGGCATATTTACTTTAAAGTATCATTAAGGCATGCAAGATAGAAGAATGGAGTGGGAGTAGAGATTGCAGATCTGCACAATCCATAGTGAATGATCTCTCGTTGTGGTACCATGAGTGGATGATGTTCTAGAGATGCCACTGGTTTTTTGGTCCCCAATCAAAGGGGAGTTAAGCACAAGAAACATCACAGAACCCAGCAGGGCACTTGAGCCCCACCATGGATAAGCCAAGCCAAAACAGCTTAGTAGAACCCAATGGAATATTCAAATACCCCCATATATGGACCCCAGAGACGACACATGATCATGTTTTGAACATTTGCACAATTGATTGTGAACAGTGCCTCATTCTGGCAACTCAAATGAGTGGAATTTATTTGTGGGTGAAATAGTAATAAAACATTCACATTTAGATACTTGATCTTTAACTTACTGCTCTCTCATTCTAGCATTAATTTTTAGACACTGAATAAAGACTGAATACAGAAAGTCTTGGACCCCTGATGGGTGAAATTTTCAACCCCCTTTTCACTCACTCAATTTCAGAATGTTTCCTCCCGCACTTCTGACTGAAATTTTCCTTGCTAGTCTTTGCCCCATGACAGATTTTCCACTGCAACATTTTCTACAATAATTTTTAGAAAAGTTCATTTTAGCATGTAGCAATGCCTATTTGATTGATGTTCTTGCTTCAATATTGCTTCTTCTAATAGTTAGATTTTTGTTAGAATCCCTACCATTTTAGGAGCCATTATTGTAGTAAAAGTATTTCATGGTCACTGAAGACTTTACTACTCTTTTCATAATACAATACTCCCTCCTTGTGGCTCAAAGGAGTAAACGTACATTTTGTTTTAAACTAGATTCCTTGGCAAAGGGTAATGATAGCGTCTTTCAGTGAAAATGTCCTTTAAAAGTCTGTTTAATTCCCATTAAGTTGTATATCAGAGATTCATGAAGAGATAGTTAGTTGGAATTTGTAAACACTCCAAATTTAAAAATAAAAATTGTAAAAAGCTTGATAAAGAAAAAATTACCTGATGTGATGCTTGAGCTGGTGGCTCAAGGTGATTTGATTTGGAGCTTGCTGTCTTTGAATTACTTTTGTTTGACACAGAATTTTGGTCTTCTTTTAATTTACCTGTAAATAAAATGCAAGTTTTAAATACTGTAATTTTCCAGCTATTGAAAGTGAACTGGGTTAAAAACCTGATTTCACAGATTTGTGGTTTATGTTTACATACAGAGGATTTCTCAGGGATTGTGCAAGGTTCTAGACCAGGGGTAGGCAACCTATGGCACGCGTACCAAAGGCGGCACATGACCTGATTTTCAGTGGCACTAACACTGCCTGGGTCCTGGCCACTGGTCCAGGGGGCTCTGCATTTTAATTTTAAATTAAGCTTCTTAAACATTTTAAAAACATTATTTACTGTACATACAACAATAGTTTAGTTAGAAAGAGACCTTCTAAAAATGTTTAAAATGTATTATTGGCACGCGAAACCTTAAATTAGAGCGAATAAAAGGCTCAACATGCCACTTCTGAAAGGTTGCCGACCCCTGTTCTAGACAGAGGACTGGGGAGAATGAAATCTCCATTTATCTACAAAACACACAAGCAGGAGAGTGTAAACTTGTTCACACTGTTAAAGTGCTTCAGCTGGATGTATACGGGCTATCAGTAAGTGAGAGTAAGGGGTATAGTTCAGTCTTCATTTCATTTAATTGTCCATCTTGATATTTTCATCTTGATCAAAAGATAAGTAGATAAGTTAATGAAGAATAGGTGTATCAATGGCTGTTAGCCAAGATGGTCATGGATGCAATCCCCTGCTCTGGGTATCCCTTAACCTCTGATTGCTAGAAATTGGGAGGGAATGACAGGGATGGATCACTTGATAAATCCACCTGTTCTGTTCATTTCTTCTGAAGTATCTGGCACTGGCCACTGTCGGAAGACAAGATAGTGGGCTAGATGGACCATTGTTCTGACCCAGTATACCCACTCTTACTTCCTATTCACACTGAATGCAGACCACCAACTCAGTTAACAGAGTTTTAGCTGAACATCTCTAAGATCTTACATTAAATACAACAACATCTTCATCCATTCCAAAATGATCTCTCATTTTCACACATTTTACAAACTACACCACAAATACCCACTACTAAAATGCAACATTATCTTGGTGGGATGCAAGAGTCTTTTAATGGCACAGGAACACTAACATGGCAGTTTAGAAGAAGAATATAAGAACAAAAAAGAAACCAGTTACCTGCAGGAAGAATTTAGGAAGTAGTAACTTATTTATTCCACTGGAATTTTTTCCAGGATACTGCCTAACATCTATTCCATTGCAAAAAAGTGGCATGTGATCTTAAATTATTACAAAGATTCTGATCCAGTTTTAAAATTCATACAAAACACATAGAATCAACAACAGCACAGTGCTTTTTAACTCCAGGATAGAGCATTAGCTCTGTACACACAGAGATGGAAGAAGGCAACCTACCAAGCCAGCCACTAATACTATATCCTGCAGCACCCTGAGTTCTCCCACCCAGTCTTGACCTACAACAAATACGGCTTAGTTTACAAAAATTAATGAGATTACAAATCACCCCAAGGCAGTATATCGCCAAGTAACAACTTTTAGTGAAACCAAACTACTGGAGCTCAAATCCTGAAGTTGGACAATTATAGATGATTTGTAGCAAAAAGAATGTTATTTACCAGCAACTAGAGTTCTCTAAACATATGACCCATGAAAGTCCATATTATGTCTCCTTTATCCTTTGTCACCGCACTTCCTCCTCACCTAAACATAAAGCACTCTGCACCTAATTGGGGGTCTTCTCATTGTAGGAGCAGTGATAGGCAAGTAGCCAGCTCATTCTGTGGTGGGGAACAAGTCTTCACCCACAGATGGATGAGGAACAGGAATCTCTCGTCATTATGGGGAATATTTAAGAAGGCAAATCAGGCAGTATTGTGACTAATCGGCTCTGGGTTCCTGGCTCCTATTTCAGTTGTTAGGCAGGTGGGAAGAGATTGGTCAGATGCAGCCTTCAGTCTTAGTGAAACACCAGTTAATGACTGGCATCTGCTTGCATCATTGAAGAGACAGACTAGGAACAGTTGCAGTAACAGGGTCTTTTATCATTACAGTTGGGACACTAGATCCATGAGTCCATAAGCATACATTCCTTAAAAAAAACAAACTACTTTAGAACTGTTCTTGGATTGCAAGGTACTCTACTACAGAGGAGATATGCAGAAGCAGTTCCCTTCAGGAGAAAGCTTTTTCTTTTAAGGAATGGGTCCCAATCTCAACTCCACAAGATTATTTTCTCTTAGGTTTAAAATAAATTACTAAATCAAATCATTCATACTTACACCTATTACATTTTAAGTTCTCATTTTCAGTATCTCTATAAAGAAAATTATTTTTCCTTCACCTCTATCAAAGTTGTGCTTTTCTTCTTCTGTTAGATCAATCACTGCAGATTTTGTTTTATCTTCAGCCAACTGTAAAAACAATGTCAATTCCAATTAAATTGTTTCTACAATGGCTTAATTATAAATATGTGTATAAATACTTCTGTTAAAATTTATGAACCATCAGGATGCCAACTTACACGTAAATTAGACTATCAGAAATCCTCATTTTTATAAAAAACTTCTTGTAGATGTGAAAAACAACAGAAATAAGTACCGGGTATAAGTGTCAGTATCTGTAAGAACTCAGACATTAAAAAAAAATATACTTGATAGATCACAGTAGATCACTTAGCCAATCAATCAACAGTACGAGGACAAAAACTATAAAAGATGGATTTTATAAACATTAATGCATCTCAATGGTAATTATACAGATCTTGGCTCTCTAAGAGCAAATCTACATAGACAGTTTTTCACTGGTTTCCTTCTAGGTAGATATGCTTTAGAAAAAGTTTTCAGATAGCTTGCCAATGTACAAGACTGCCAGTAAACTTCTTATTTCTAGGGTTGTCTGAAATAAAACTCTCTTTCCCTCTTGCTAAGGAGGGAACTTTATTAAATATAGTAATTCAATTGTAAACTTAAGGAATCATTTAATGTAACTAAACAAGTGTTTGTATAATGGTTTTATATAGATTTTAAACAATTAGGTCTTATATACACTATCTTCCCTTCCCCCCACTAATTCCTGCAATTGTTCCCACTGGTAGAAGTGTAGTGGGAAGAGAGCAGTTTTCCCACCACCATCTTGTCTAAATATTCCCAAGTAGGCTTATAGCACATGGTAGTAGAAATACCAGGTGCCCCATATATACCAATTTTTGCAGTTTTGCTACCACCAGTGAAGTTCCACTTTTCATTAACCAAACCAGGGATTTTTAATTATTTGGGGGAGCGGGGTGGGAAAGGGGGCAAGGAGATGGGAGGGAAGCACATCAGGGAGCTTTGTGTGTAAACTGACCATTAAAGTGATTTAGAACAATCTGGACACTGACCATCTAAAAAAATGGATATAAATTTGAACATGTTTTGTTGCTAAAGTCTAACCACAAGCTTAACCTGCTTAAATTATATATACAAATTGGTTTATATAAAAATATTCTCTGATTTGAACTAAATAAGAAATGTGGTTTTGAATAGCATTTTCAAACTGTTATGTGAAAGACTGGGTGTAACACTTAATCTACATTTTGAAAAGTCAACGTTAAATGAAAAGCTTCAGTAATAAACCCAACCTAAAGTACTTCTCTATACAGTGGGGAAATGCACTCTAAGGAGGTGTGATTTCTAAAGTGCACTAATGTACTGATCGTTAATTGGTCCACCTAGACCTGCTGGTGCACACTAAAGGTTCCTTAGTGTACTTTAATATGTTTCAAATGGCACTATGTTAAAGAGCATTAGGAAAGCTTTAGTGTGCAACAGCAGAATCTACACTGACCAATTAATGTGTACCACATTAATGCACTTTAGAAATCACACTCATATAATGCACTTTGTCACACCATGTAGAAAAGCTCTTAGTGCGTTGTAAGTAAGTGAATACCAGATAAGCTTATTAACCATTATAATAGAAGTATACAAATGACATGATTCAACCATACTAGTGTGGAAAAAATTCCAGGAAAAAATGGTTAAGGTGAAGTTAAGGTTGTGACTATATATCAGTAATACAAGAATTACAGTCCTTATGTTAATGTTTTTGAAGAATAAGTCCACAAGTCTGCTTTAGACTTTAGAGACCATGCTTGCTGACCTTATCTTGGCAAATTATATGGTTTCCTAGCCCAAATTTTGCCTGCAAGATGAGAGCCTTTTGTTGGGTCCCATAGGAACACAGCCTTCTGAGAAAGTGTTTGGGATTGACCTTCACCATGCTTATCAGAAGGGAACAAAACATGAAAATATTTAATACTTGTTACATAGGCTTGGAAGGATTAGATTTTTAATCGGTAAATGTCAATTTCATCATGTACACACAAAAAGATGAAAAAATATTTCTATTGATGATGATCAAAATTTATAGACAGGAAAATAAAAATGCTGCTTGAAAATTTAGTACAGTTTGATTTAAAAAGATATTTACTTTGTATATGTTGACATCTAATGTTGATAATTTGTGTTTTAATGGTGGTAAAGCTTTAACTTTTTGAATATCAGTGTCTACTATTATTAAAATATCAAATCCCCTCCATAAAAATAAAAAAAATAAAGCTTTAAAAATAAACACTCTGTCAAAACTGTAAACAGCATCTAATTCTGCCAAGTACACAGGAAGGGAAGAGGGTCTGCTTCCCCGATCTTTTCCTTCTTTAGCCCACTGTACAGCAGATCTCCTAGGAATTTCAAGAGTAGATATTCCACCTGATGAGTTTTGGGAGTGTGTGTGTTTGGGTGGGTGAATGCAGGGTCCTTAGAAGAAAGCAAAGACATGAGGGACATATTTTCCGTGTGTTCTATAATCCAGTCGATGTTAAGGGTTATCTTTCTTAAGAATGCCAAAAGTGACTGCTACAGTTTTATGTGGGGAATACTTTCTGCTTTTAAAAGGTGACTTGTACATAATTATTTTAATTGGATTGCACTTTATTTTGTTTCCATCTGAGTGTGAAGATGGCCTAAAAAAGTTCTTATTTTTTCCACATTAGAAATATGAATAATGTGAAGGCTTGTCTTCCCTGATTTTGCTTAGAGATCTCACAGTATACTTATGGTGAGCTCTTACTTGAGGGATGGTGGAGCTGAATTTTTAAAAAGTTATCCTTTACCCAAACTATTATTCACTGAAGTTGAATAGGTGTTTACAAAAAAACAAAAAAGTTTTGGAACAGAGAGAAAAAATCCCTTCTCCCTTTCATATGCTGAACTTCTCTGTCTCTTGTGATCTCATCATTTTACCAGTTCTCCAGGCATTAAAGTCTTCCGGGGTAGGCAAGAACTACAAAGAAGTAGAAGGCAGCACAAACTCAATATTGTTTTCACTGCAGTTCACCTTTAAAATGTGAAAATGAGGTAACAGCAAAGTGCACAACAGTCCCTCCTTCTACAAGGTGCCAAAGAGGAACCAGAATGTGCTGTATCTGCACAGAATGGTAAATGACCTGAAGTAACAAGCATCACCACCACAACATTTGAAAAACAAAACAAAAACAAAAAACAGGCTTTGTTTCATTATCTTATGCACAAACGATTAAATGTAACTTTAAGTTTTAGCAGATGAGCATGAGAAAAACTCTTAACCTACCTTGTTTTTGGACTGAGCTTTATTGGAAATTTCTGTTTGTGTAGAAACTAATTTTTTTTGAATATCTGAAACAATTTTCACAAAAGATTAAAACAATTCAACTTTCAGTTAATACACCTGGTTGATGCAGGATACAAGAATGTCCATGTAATAAGCGGAATACCAGAAAATTACCAAATAGACTTGTTGGCATACATGCAGCAATCAGCTGTAAGTGAATGACACAAGAACTCACTGAGAATGTCCGATATTACCCTCTCTACCCCAATGCAATAGTCTGGCAATCAAGTCAGACAGCCAAGATTTCTTCTAGAGGGGCCCCTGAAGTCCAAAGACACCTCTGTAAAACTAGAGAGAAGCCTGTACAGCTGTGTATTTAGGAATGCTCACAGACAGTGGGCCAGCACAGATGCTAAACTCTTTTTCGACTTGATAGTGCCTCAAAAAGCGCTAATTGTTAGTGAGAAAAATTTTCAAGAATGGTTAGCGAGATAGGTAACGCAAATGGAAGTTTTAATCATAACTGACGGGTTGCTCTTACTCTTCTTAAACAGCAACCAAGGAAAATTGTATTTTGATATAAATTAAAAAGAGAAAAAGCATTACTTGTAGGTTACTATGGGAATTTAATTATATTCATCAAATCTCTTTTGATTAGGATGTACACATGCCAAGGTTAGTTTTGTATACCTGAATTGTTTGCAGTTGTTACTGTTGTTGAATTTCTGCTTTCCACAGAAATCAGTATAACTTCATCAGAGCTGACAAACAAAACAAAAAATTTATTCACCAAAATCAAAATGTTAGAGATGCATGAAAACAGCCCCCCACTCTCAAATGTAAGCTAACAAGAACTAGCTACAGCACATTTAAACGCCAAGAATCTCAGATGGTTGATTTAACAAGAAATCAATTGTACTTTACTGAACAAAATAAAACAAATGCATTTTATAGCACCGTGGCTAGCTGTAAACTCCAAAATAATAGAATATGAATCATTCAAATAAAGAGCTCTCCAAATACCACGACTCAGTATCTGATTAGGCAGACGCTTTTTAAAATCCCTTCAGCTTTGCATTACAATGTACTGATCTGACCATTACTATATCTCCATCACATTAACAGCAGAAGGCAAAATACTTCAGAAGTGTTAATGTTCTAAGATACCATTTTCAAAAAACAACCCTGGTTATTTCATCTTAGAAAAACTAAGACTGGGAAGTCTTATTGATTTCTTTATGGCAACAATCACCCTAAATGAACCCACAACAGAATAAATATGCACATACATAGAGATGTGGGTATCTGAAATTTGCTTATCAATTAGAAATTTCTATGTACACTTTGAACCTGTAACCCTCAAACCCCCACATTAAAAACAAACAAACAAAAAAACCAAACACCTTATTGTCCCAAGGTCCTGACCTATATCAAATATCCACTGTCCAAATGCCTTATCACAAATCCCACAGTCTTTGAATCCCCATTCTAGAATTCTCTTTGCTGTTTTAGATAGGGATGAAAATGCTGTAATACGTTATTTATATCAATTTTTCATTTTGCCATAAAGCTGAAGTAGGAAAACAAAGCTAAATATAACGTCACATGTAAAAAGATAAAAGCATCATTTATACATTCATATTGAAAATTTCATGAGTTGCACATTTCCGTGTATTTTAGTAATCCTCCAGGAATTCATCAACCTAAAAAAAAAGTCACACTTGTCTGAAAATGTTAGAACAAAAAGTATTTAAGATTACTATAACTGAAGGAATATGGAGAAAAATGTTTGTTTTTAAGGTGTTTACAACTAATACAATCAGGTTTACTGCTTTCCTTATATAGTCAATTAGTTCCCTGTGTTCTTCGTGTGAATCTTTTATGTGGCACCAGAGGAAAGATAAAGAGTTTTAAAAATAAAAATAGGATTGTAAAAGCACAAAGATCAATATGGGAACTCAGGAACATGTATAGTACCTAAAATTACTATTCATGTTTTTTTCAAATTTACTACGTTTCATGTTGACAGTGTTGCCTGAACACTGGACACCAACAATATCATAAGTAGTTTTATGAAATTCATATTAAGATTGATATTCACTATGAAACATTTCTTTTATTACTATTTGGATGCAGATTATACGTTTGATATTAAAAACAGTAAACAAAATATTACATGAATATATTAATTGAATTTCACTTACCTGGTATTTTCACCTCCTGTGACTGGATCAATACAGAACAATCTCTGCATCTTCCCCTCCTGCCTGGCAAAGGCATGCAGGGTTGACCATCAATCAATCTGCAGCATGCTAAAGCCCTCTAAATTCTCTCTTGGAGATCAGTGGTTTGTTCCTCCCCCGCCTCAAAGTAAAGATAGTCACATTTTTTTCCTTATCTCCTTAAATTATACAAACTTCCCTCCAGGAATCAAAATCCATTGGGGAGGGCGAGGGGGTTTCTGTGCTGTACTGACCCAGTCATGGAAAGCAAATTAGCATGTAAGTGGAATTAAGGTTTGCAGTTTATAACCCCATTTATTATAGCACAAGCTTTGTGATCTGAAAAGCAATACCCCAGCTAGCACCCTGAGTGAGAAAGAAAAGAAAGACTAAGTAGTGAAGAACGAGGAAGCCTCAGGAATGTGGGAGAACTCCATTTCCCGTTCACTCCCTTTGAAAGATGTCTAAGTACTGCTCCAATTACTTTGCAATTAAACGCTGCCTCAGCTGACAATTGTGCATTCAGATGGTGACACTTTCTAAAAGGAACGGAGAGAACACCACAGTTCCTTAGCAAAATCATCCAGTGATTCTTCCCCTCTGTGCCTAGAAGACCGAACTGTTCTAATGTAATGGCATGATTTTATATAGCAAGGGACCCTGTATGCCCTGATGCAGGATTTATTTCATTTGCCAGAGATAAAATTTTGAAACATTTTAGATTGTTCAAACATGATGAAAGAGAGACTACTTTCCTGATGTTAACATCTCTAATTAACATGGTGCTTACAATTATGGCGGAAGCCATCAATCCATCTATAGTAGGGCTCCCAAATTTGGTAACAGTAAGAGCAGAACAGGTGATAGCAACGATGGCATATTTTTAAAATGGCTACCAATGGAGACAGGTCCAAAAGTTAATGGTCTAGAGGGCCAACGATAACCTGCTAGGAATATGAAGGGGAGAAAAATAATAATAATAATAAAAAAAAGACTGCCCTAAGAATTGTAGTGGGGATGCTCTGACTGTTTCCACCAATCTATGGAAGGCATTAAAGGCTCATGTTTGTTCCACCATTAAAGGCTACAAGAGTCAGATATCAACAACTTTCTCGTGGAAGACATAGAAGGCAATTAAAATCTTAATTTAACACTTCTCTAAATCCCTGGTAGAAAGCTAGGAGAAACAGTCTGACTGCACTTAGCTTGAGGGAGCTTATAAATAGTCCTTCTCTTCAGAATGCAGCCCCAACACTTACAGGCTGTACACACAGCGCCCATCCATCCATTCAGACTTACAACTATTCAAAGATTATAAAGCTGAAAGTTACCACTATGATCATCTACTCAGACCTCCTATATAACACAGGATATAGGACTTCCTTGCATTAATTCCTATTTGAACTAGAGCATATCTTGATTTGAAAATTGATGCAGACTCCACCACAACCCTTGGTAAATTTTTCCAATCTGTTAATTACCTTTACTGTTAAAAATCTGCACCTTATTTCCAATCTGAATTTGTTAAGCTTCAACTTGCAACCATTACATTATGTTATAACAGTGTCTGGTAGATAGCAGAGCCCATTACCAAATTTTTGTTCCCTGTGTACACTTTTAAGCTTCAAGTCACCCCTTAATGTTCTCGCTGATGATAAATAGATTGTGCTATGTGCATCTTTCACTATAAGGCATGTTTTCCAATTCTTTTATCATTCTCGTGGCTCTTCTCTAATTTACCAACATCTTTCCTGAATCGATGACACCAGAGCTGAAAAAATATTCCACCAGCAGCTGCACCAGTATCAAAAACAGAGGTAATATAATCTCTGTACTCCTACTTGAGATTCTCCAGTTCATACATCCAAAGATCACATTAGCCCTTTTAGCCACTGCATTGTAGTGGGAGCACACGTTCAGCTGATTATCCACCATGACTCAATTTAGCACTTCGTGTCTCCCGGATTATAAAAGCTGCCAACATAAAACTACTCTATCCCCAAAAAGGGAAGTTAGAGGTTGTTGATTACTCTGCATTATAGAGATACATTAGGTGGGGAAAAGAGTTCACTGTAGAAGTTTTTAGCATACAGCCCAAATTTCCTAAAGCTTTGCGCAAACTGTGATAAATGGAACAATAGAAAAGAATTAGCAGTTAAATCTTATGCTGCTTGTAGAGTGAAAATCTATCTAAGAGCATGACACATTTTCATAACCTATTTTTATGGCTGCTTAAAGGTATTTTTAACTGCATGTCTAGTTGGATAAATGTCACTGGGTATAAAAAGCTATGAAATCGTAACCAAAACCAAAAAAAGGAGTATAAAGGGAAAGAGACTCTCTCACAGGTGCATAGGAGATGCTGACATTATTCTCCAACTGGATAATCCAAGTGTGTTTCAAACTGCAAAGGGCAAAATGAAACGATTGATTGAGAAGTATTATGCCGTTAAACCCAAACTATTATCTTTGTTAAGTTTGCCAAAATATAATGACATTGTTTAAGTATGTCAAAGTGAAAAATTTGCGTGTATTAGTTTATGATTTACTCTAGCCTGCTGACCACAAAATAGATATTTGATGGTGACTGGAGAGTGCGAGGTGAATGGCTAACCTCAACTGTAAAAGGTGTGTGTGTATATATATATATATATATATAAATAAAACATGAAACGATGACCAATTCAGAACTGTGCAAGCTACAGGCCTGGACTGGTAAGTGTATTAATCTGTTTCTGCTGGTTAATCTTACACAACTAATCTTTGATTAATAAAAGCTGATTGAGCTTGGCTAGTTCATGTGTCACTGATTAATAATCTGAACTGAACCCATTCTTACAAAGGGATTCAGTAAGCGGCAACTTTGAAGCAATCTTTGTATTGTTTCAGAGGGCTAAGAAGCTGACTACATTTCCAGGGTAAAGTATGTACAAGAATTAATCGTATGTTATGGTAACTTCATTATTCAAGTTTTGACTGATTATGTTAATGCAATAATATAATCAATTGTTGATTCTGTTCCATATTACTGGAAATTTGTTAACCAAATTCCAGTCATGATTTTGATTTGATAACTGTTGTTTAAACCTCAGTTAAGATTTGTAATAGCTTTAGTTAGAAGTTTGCCTTTCGTAATGTCTTAAAATCCATAAAAATCATAAAGCCATTTTTTCTTTCCAAAAATAGTAATAAGGGTCACAATATCTTCAATCTGAGGCTGAAGGTCATTTGCTTAAATCTCTCAAAGCCCCTTGGCTCTGTTCCTAAATTAATACCGGTATCCTCACACCTAATTTTAGGAGATAAACCAGTTGTCTGATCACTTTGTGGCAGCCAGCTTCAAGTCTGCGGACGTGCAAACTCTTTCTATGTTTATTTTGACCAACAGATGACCCCCTCCAAAAGTATTTTCTTGGCTTTCCAGTCCTAAAAACAAAGGCAACCCTTTAGTATCCAAATTATTTGGTATAATCTCAAACCAAGCCAATGTGACATCCGTTATTCCCAGTCCTCATGATAACCCTTTTTGCTGAGTGAGGTGAAGGCACTATAATGAGCCAGACTTTGTCCTTCTCTGAAAGCCCAAGGGTGACAAGAAAGTTAAAGAGGACACGAACAAGGCTTAGCCCTCATACAGGGGTTTCTGAGAAAGGGCTTTGCGGAGTACCGCAAATAAGCCATTAAATGCTGTAGAAGTATAATTATGAGGAGACTCACAGGGAGCTTCTCTCTGGCTTTAGCAATCTTCAGAAATCAATCCACATCCTACTTGTCCATGTTTTCATGAAGTACTGGCTTCAGGAAGCAAAAGATGGGCTATTCAGGAGAATCTGCCCCAGCGTCCAAACACTTCTGTCCTCTTATGCCTGAGCTATTTCCAATCACGTGCCACAGTGTTTCAAACTGCAGCACTATGGCATAGGACATGCATCAAGAGAAAAGAAGGCTCACAGTACACACAGACTGTGTCCTCTGTACTGGAAACACAGCACTCTGTAATACAGGTGACCAGATAGCAAGTATGAAACATTGTTGACTATATATGACAAAGCCCTTAATATCAGGACATCTGGACACCCAACTCCGTTATGCAAACAGTGGAGGTTTTCTTAAATTTTTATAGTCTCCAAATTCATGCTGCTTGAAGAGACAAAGCAGTAAATACATGAGGCCAAATGTCTTCCAATTCCATGAGAGGCAGGAATCAACCTGGGAGCTCAAAGGGGGCAACTGTAATATAAGTTGGCTATTAAGCCTGCCTGCTTGCTTGAGAGAGAAGGTAAAATGTGCTATGGCAGATACAGTCACAGTAATATTTAATTTTTTTAAGATATGAGAATCCCAAAGGCTAGTGGGCAAAAGTCAAAATGTCTGCCTACAAAACTATCCACATAATGTAAATACAATATCTGTGTATGTATTTTCAGAAGCTTAACCAAAGTTTTTTAAAATTATATATTCAACTACTGAAGAGTAGGTGCATATGTTATATATATTCTACAACATAGAAATTCAAAATAAATTGTAATAAGGTGCCATATATTAAAAAAACCTACCCAGAGCAGCAATTTACATTTTAAATTGTTATTTTCACAAGCAAAAAAGGTTAGAAACAAGTTAATATAGTAGTTTAGGTTCTTACTGAACTAACAGAACCTTACAGAAAGATTAATAACTAACAGAACATTTATAATCCCCCCGGCATCATAGCTAGAGATTCCTGAATTTGAGAATAATTTGATTATTTCAGGACCTTTGACTCCTCCAACTCCTTCTCCATTATTTCCTGGCTTATACAGCTGGGCAAACGTTACATGAACAGATATTAATTTTGTGGATTTCAGAAAAAAATTTCAAGTGTTTTTATTATTCTCCCCGCTCTAATTATAAAGATATGAACTGCTACATTAGCTTATTAGTTGTTCCTTCACTACATATATCACACAGCAGATATGCCACAAAACACACTGATAACTACACAGGTGTAGTTAGATATGAAAACCAAGTAGCAGACCAGTAAAGAACAAAATTGTTGTTGTCAAGGTCTTTTCCCCACTTTGAACTTCAGCGTCCAAAAAGCGGAGACCTGCATGATCACTTTTAAGCTTAATTACCAGCTTAAATTTGGTACGCTGCCACCAGCCAAAAATATAGTGTTTGGCACATTTCCTGTTCCCCCAAAATCTTCCCTGGGGAACCCAAGACCCAAACCCACCCAAAAGGAGAGATATTAATCTGTTTCTGCTGGTTAATCTTAACAAACTAATCTTGATTAATAAAAGACTGCTTGAGCTTGGCTAGTTCAATGTGTCAGGATAATAAATCTGAACTGACCCATTCTTACAAAGGGATTCAGTAACGGAACTTGAAGCAATCTTTGTATTGTTTCAGAGGGCTACGAATGCATGACTACATTCAGGGTAAAGTATGTACAAGAATCATCGGATGTCTATGTGTAACTTCATGATCAGTTTTGACTGATTTGTTGCAATTAAAATCATTGTTGATATCTGTTGCCATATTCTGGATTTGTTTAACATCAAATTCCAGTCATGATTTTGATTTGATAACTGTTGTTTTAAACCTCAGTTTAAGATTTGTAATAGCTTAGTTAGAAGTTTTGCCTTTCGTAATGTCTTAATCATAAAAATATTAAAGCCATGTTTTCTTCCAAAAATCGTAATAAGGGTCAAATATCTTCAATCTGAGGCTAGGTCAAATTTTGCTTAAATCTCTCAAAGCCTTAGGTCTGTTCCAAATTACTACCGTATCTCACACTAATTTAGGAGATAAACAGTTGTCTGCTCACTTTGTGGCAGCCAGCTTCAAGTCGCGGCCCGTGCAAACTCTTTCTATGCTTTATTTTGACCACAGATTGACCCCCTCAAACGTATTTCTTGGCTTCAGTAAAACAAAGGCAACCCTTTTAGTATCCAAATTATTGGTATAATCTCAAACAAGCATGTGACATCCGTTATTCCAGTCCTCATGATAACTCTTTTTGCTGAGTGAGGTGAAGGGCCTATAATGAGCCGACTTTGGTCCTTCTCTGAAAGCCCAAGGGTACAAGAAAGTTAAAGAGGATCAGACAGGCTTAGCCTCATACAGGGGTTTCCTGAGAAAGGCTTTGCGGAGTACGCAACATAAGCCATTAACCTGCTGTAAATATAATAGGAGGAGATCCACAGGGATCGTTCTCTCTGGCTTTAGCAATCTTCGAAATACTCACATCCTACTTGTCCATTGTTTTCATGGTATTGGCTCAGAAGCACAAATGGCGATCAGGAGAATCTGCCAGCGCCAAACCTTCGTCCTCTTATGCCTGAGCTATTTCAATCACCGTGCCTCAGGTGTTTCAAACTGCAAGCAACATGCATAGGACATGCATAGAGAAAAAGAAGTCACAGTCCACGACTGTGTCTCTTACTGGAACACAGCACTCTGTACTACAGGTGACCAGATAGGCAGTTATGACATTGTTGAACTATATATGAAAGCCCTTAAATATCAGCGCCATCTGGACAGCCAACTCCGTTAATGCAAACAGTGGGAGGGTTTTCTTAATTTATAGTCTCAAATTCATGTGCTTGAAGAGACAAAGCATAAATACTGAGGCGCAAATGTCTCAATTCATGAGAGGCAGAATTCAACTGGGCGCTCAAGGGGGCAACGGTAATTAGGGCTATTAAGCCTGCCCTGCTTGCTTGAGAGAGAAGGTAAAATTGCTTGGCGATACAGCAGCAGTAAACTATGATTTTTTAGATATGAGATCCAAAGGCTAGTGGCAAAAGTCAAAATGTCTGCCTACAAAATATCCAATAATGTAAATACATATCTGTGATTGTATTTTCAGAAGCTTTACCAAAGTTTTTAAAATTATATATTCAACTACTGAAGAGTAGGTGCATATGTTTATAATATATTCTACAAACATGAAATTCAAAATATGTAATAAAGGTGCATATTGAAAATACCCAGAGAGCATTTACCTTTTAAATTGTTATTTTCACAAGCAAAAAGGTTAGAAACAAGTTAATATAGTAAGTTTTAGGTCTTACTGAACTAACGAACCTTAACAGCAAAGATAATAACTAACAGAACATATTAAATCCTCCCCGCATCAGAGCTAGGAATTCTGAATTTGGATATTTGATTTTAATTTAGGACTTTGACTCCTCCATCTGCTATAACTGGCAAACGTACATGACAGATAATTAATTTTGTGGATTTTCAAAAAACAATTCAGTGTTTTATTTATTCTCAGCCGGGTCTCTAATTATAAAGTATGAACTTGCTACATTAAGTTATTTAGTCGTTCCTTCATCATAATATCACACAGCAATATGCACAAAACACACTGATAACTACACGGTGTAGTTAGATATGAAACCAAGTAGCAGACAGTAAAGAAAAAATTGTGTGTCAAGGTCTTTTCCCACTGTTGACTAGCGCCAAGCGGAGACCCTGCATGATCATTTTAAGCTGTAATTACAGCTTAATTTGGTCGCTGCACCACAAAAATATAGTGTTTGCGCACATTTCCTGTTCCCTCAAATCTTCCCTGGGGAACAAGACCCAAACCCTTGGATCTGACACAAGGAGAAATTAGCCTTCCTCCCTTTTTCCCCCCAGACTTTCCTCTCCTGGTTACGAGAGGCACATTGATTCCCACACTCTTGATTTAAACAAAGAGGAATAACCATTCCTTCCTTCCCCCCACAAATCCCTGGGTGAGTTCAGCGCCAATCCTTGGGTCTTAACAAGGGAAAAAAATCAATCAAGTTCGTAAAAAAGGAAAGCTAATTAAGAAAGAAAAAGGTAAGAATTTCTCTGTAACATCAGGATGGAAAAATGTTTACAGGATTTCAGATTCATATAGCCTAACAGGGGACCTCCCCCTGACTATAGCCTGGCACATTCAAAGTTACAGCAAACAAGGTAAAATCTTCCAACAAGACACATTTACAAGTTAAGAAAAATAAACGTAGACTAATCCGCTTCTGGCTATTACTTACTATTTGAAACATGAGAGACTGATTTCAAGAAAGAATTGGGAGAAAACCTGGGTGTACACTCTGGGTCCCTCTAGCCACAAAGCGAACACGAACAAAACAAAAGCACAGCCCGACTTTCCTCCACCAAGAATTCTGAAAGTATCTTCTCCCCCATTGTCCTCTGGTAGGTGTCAGCAGGTTCATGGTTCTTAACCTTTACAGGTAAGAGGACACATTAACCCTTATGCATCTCTTATGATACCCCCACCATTTCAGACAGTGTGGAAGCTACACTGGCGGTGATTTTCCTGAACCTTAGAATACACAGATTAATAAAACACATCACCTTTACATATACTACTATTATGTAAATACAGAGACTTCTCACTTTTAAGGACAATTTGTAACCAGTGTAATTCGGGAAACTTTCACAGGAGAGTGGCATCAGCTACTTGTTAGAAGCTCCTGAAATGTGTTGAATTTCAAAAGATCAAATCTTGGAGAGTATCCATCGAAGCAGTTTTTTGTGTTTTCCCCTTCGGCAGTATGAAAGCCACTTAGCGCCCGCATGGTCAGTTCGGTAGTTGAACCGGCGTCCCAACTAGGCGAAGCTTTTCCCAGGCAACACAGGCGTTAGCATGCTTTCCCTCTCAGACAATTTCTTGCTGAGAAAGTATGACAGGAGGAAGTTTGGTCCGGATCCTTACTGATTAAACTGCTTCCTACACACGCTTAGATGCATCTGTGGTTACTAGGATGGTTTTGTAAAATCTGGGGCCCTTTGCACAGGGTCAGGACAAGAGTGTCGCTTAACAGCTGGGTAAGGCTTCTGAACTCATCAGTCCACTTAACTGCAATTGGCTGGGTTTTTTTTGGTCAGTCCTGTTAGTGGCGAGCGATTTGGCTGTTCGTGGCACAAATCACCTTGTAATACGGGCCAGCCTAAGAAGGATGACTGTTTCTTGACTTTGGGACAGGTCACTTTTGATAGCATCCACCTTGGCTGTAGGGGGGTTTATTGTCCTGACCCACTGGTGTGCCAGGTAATCACTCTGTTTTGGTCTATTTGACCTTTTAGCCTTAAAGTTAGTTCGCTGCCTGATGCGCTCAAGACTTTTTCCAGGCTGTTTAGGGGTCGGGCCCATGAATCAGAAAAAATGGCCACATCATTGAGGTAGGCAACTGCATATTTGTCCCAGTCCTGCTAGGAAAGACCAGCTACAGTCGTTTGGAAGGTGGCGGGTGCATTGCGCAAGCTGAAAGGAAGAACATAGTCATGACATCCTGCATGGTGTGAAGGCTGACTTTCCCTTTGGTGGGTTCATCCAGCAATGCCAGTTCCGCCTTGTTAAGTCTATTGCAGAGATAACTGGGCATTCCAATTTTTCCAATAGCTCATCGGTGCGTGCGGTAGTTGTCGGGACGAGTTTACCCTGCATGTTGCTTACGGTAGTCCACGCAAAAGCGTAGTTCTCCATCGTGGTTTTGGTACAGAACACTGGACGATGCCCATCGGCCTGGTAGAGAAGCAGATTAGACTCACCTGAGCATGTTTTGGATCTCCGTTCGATAGCAGCTTGGTATTAGGAGACACTCGGTAGGGTGGGGTTCTAATTGGGTGAGCATTACCTGTGTCCAATGGAGTGTATGCCCGTTCAGTCTGACCTGGGATGCTGAGACAATGGGGTGATGGCTAGTGCACAGCCTCTTGACTGTTGCCGCTGCAGACGTTCAAGTTGTAGAGAGGGTCACCTCTTTTCCAACGACGTTACCTCTTTCCCTTCGAGTAGACACCTTCGACCATCAGTGTCCATCTTTCCCTGGGCTGTAAAACTGACCAAACTTTAAGTCTTCTGGCATAAAGGGCTTGAATAACATGGTACACTTTAGGCTTTGGGTGGAGGTGGGAACAGCTATGAGACAGTTAACAGCTCCCAGGCTCTCTTGGACCGTGAATGGTGTTCGCATGACGCTCCCATCTATAGGCTGTTTGCGCCTTTAAGACCATACCTGGTTCCTACTTAACGGAACTTCTCTGGTATGTTTATCATACCAGGCCTTTTGCTCTTCCTGAGAATCTTTAGTCTCTTTAGCAAAGGGCTAATGCGTGTCGGAGGGGTGCTTTGTCGGTTGCTTCAAGGTTAGAACGTTAGTCCTGGAAAGGCGTAAACCCTCCCATGCTTGCTTCACCACTGTAAATGCCCTTAACTCGTGGCCATACAAAGTTCAAATGGTGAAAACCCAAAACTGGGATGTGGTAAGCCTGTAGGCAAAAAGCAACTGCTGCACCGTAGGTCCCCAATCATATGGAGGTGTTCATTTACGAATTTAACGTTCATGGCCCCCAAAGTCTTAAACTCTCCACCAGGCCGTTGGTTTTGATGGTGGTAAGGGTGGCACCAAGTGATCACCCATGAAGCTTCCCACAGATCTTTCCTGGTCCTGTCAGGAATATTAGTTCCTGAATGCTGTAAGGATGTCGAGGGCACCCCCTGGCAAAAAATGTCTGTTAAGGCCTGGCACATAGTTTCTAGCCCTGGTGTTCGCTTAGAGCTACTGCTTCCGGCCATTGGGTAGCAAAGTCACGAAGTCGTATGTACTGTTTCATCTGGGGGTCTTTTTGGGAAAGGACCCAGAAATATCAGCAGCTATTCCGCTGAACATGGGACTCAATTATGGGGAGTGGCTGGAGAGGGGTTTGGACCTGGTCTTGGGGCTTTCCCACTCTTTGGCACACCTCACAAGACCGGACATAATTAGCAACGTCCTTGCTCATCCCCTCCCAGT
Source organism: Chelonoidis abingdonii (assembly GCF_003597395.2). NCBI lineage: Eukaryota > Metazoa > Chordata > Testudines > Testudinidae > Chelonoidis > Chelonoidis abingdonii. The sequence continues at coordinate 23,598,975 of NC_133777.1, forward strand.
GGAAGGACTTCCCCAACCTGTCTTTGGTTTTGTTCACCCCAGAATGGCCACTGGGATGATCATGGGCTAAGCTTAAGAGCTTTACCCAGTACTTAGTTGGAACTACCAACTGTTTTTGAGGATGCCAGTCTTCCTGGTGTCCACCAGAAAGAGTCTCTTTGTATAAGAGTCCTTGTTCTACAACAAACCGGGATCGGTTAGAAGAGCTGAGAGGCGGTGGGGTGCTCCATGCCGCCGCGCAAGCTTTCTGAAGGCCGTCATCTGCTTCCTGCTCAGTCTGGAACTGTTCCCTTGAGGCTGGAGACACCAGTGCCTCCTTACACTGTGGACTTGGGCTTGGTCCCTCTGGAAGCTATGTAGGTGATAGGGTTGTTTTCGTTGATGGTGAACCGCGTGTGCACTGTGCGATATTTCAAGCTCTGGCTGAGCCTCATGGGTAGGGTTGTCTGCCGCTTCTGCCAGTTCAGGCCTGCTGGCGCCCTCTGGCGTTGGGGTTGGAGATGGGCTTGCAAGCGCTGGCGTCAGTGCTGGCAACAGTTCTGGTGCTAGTTGCTTTTCCAGTTCCGGTTCTGGGACTGGATGCACTATGGCTGTTGCCGTCGTTGGCAGAGGATCTGGCTCCACCACCTCTGTCTGGGTCTCTGGTAACACAGACGGGGCCCTTGTGGACAACTCAGGAACAGGGATGAGTCTGGAAGCTTGCCTGGCTTGGCTGCGTGTAACCATTCTCACTTTCTTGGCCCGCTTCACCTGGTTGGCCAAGTCTTCCCCCAGTAGCATGGGGATGGGATAAATGTCATAGACTGCAGAAGTCCACATTCCTGACCAGCCTTTGTACTGGACAGGCAGTTCACCTGTAGGCAAGTCTACAGATTTTAATATGAATGGGTAAATTGTCACTTGGGCCTCTGGGTTGATGAATTTGGGGTCTACTAAGGATTGGTGGATAGCTGACACTTGTGCCCCCATGTCTCTCCATGTGATAACCTTCTTTCTGTCCACTCTCAAGGTTTCCCTTCGCTCCGAGGGTATTGAGAGGCATCTGGTCCTGGGGATCTTTGGTGTGATGGCGGTGTAATGAACTGCACTCGGTTGGGGTTCTTGGGGCAGTTGGCCTTTATATGTTCCAGTTCATTACATTTAAAGCATCGCTCAGCTGACTGGTCACTGGGCCAAGGTGGGTTGCTGGAGACTGGTGAGGTGGGACAATAGGGTGCCTGGGGCTCTCCTTGGCTTGCTGTCGGTGACAGTGTTTATTTTCTGTTTGCCCCCTGTGATATTCGCTCCCCTTGCCAGTAGCTTTTTTCTTTTCTGCCACTTCCACCCATCTGGCTCCAATCTCCCCTGCCTCGGTTACAGTTTTGGGTTTCCCATCTAGGATGTACCCTTCTATTTCCTCAGGAACACCCTCTAAGAACTGCTCCATTTGCATTAGGAAGGACAGCTCTGGCAGAGAGTTAGCATTTGCTCCTGATATCCAGGCATCCCAATTCTTCCCAATGTGGTAGGCATGTCAGATAAATGACACATCTGGTTTCCAGCTTAGGGCTCTGAACTGCCGACGGCCATGCTCAGGTGTTAGCCTCATTCTGATTCTGGCCTTGGTTTGAAAAAGTTTATAATCATTCCTGTTTTCTCTAGGCATTTCAGCCGCCACCTCTGCTAAGGGTCCACTGACTACATGATAGTGGCCTCAGCTCTATCACGTACTGGTCTGCAGAGATGCTGTACCCAAGGTAGGCCCTTTCAAAATTTTCTAAGAAGGCCTCAGTATCATCACCTGCCTTGTAGGTGGGGAATTTCCTGGGATGGAAAACAGTACCTGAAGAAGGGTTGTTAGGGTTGGCTGGTACCTCCTGCTTAGCCTTTGCTAAGTCCAGTTCATGCTTTCTCTCTCTTTCCCTCTCTTCCATCTCTTTTTCTTTTATCTCTAGCTCTTTTTGTTTCCTCTCTCTCTCTCTCCTGTGGTCAGCTTCTTTGGCTTTTTCCTCTCTTTTGTGGGCCGCTTCTTCCCTGGCTATTTCTGCATTAATTAGTTCCATCCGTCTCTTATGTTTGTTGTCTCTCTGTTGCTTCTAGTCTTGCCAGTTTCTGTTTAACGGCTTCCTTGGAACTCATTGTTCCTGCTTTCTTCTGCTGGACGCATCCCTCTGCAGCTTACTGACTGCTTGGTTAACAGAGATTTTCTAACTAGCTATGCCCGAGAGGTAGAAAGAAAGAAAACAATTCACTTGTAAGTGCCTTTTGCTGGCTGTCTGCTGGCGCTACACAGCTTGAAGCCTGCCTCCTAACAAAGACCCTTGTTAAAAAAAACTTAACACCTCTGCCCTCAGGCTGCTTTCCAAGCAGCTAGAAAGGAGAGAAAAAAAATCCTACTGGCTTTTGTTCCTAGAGAAGAAAAAATCCACCTGCTCACCATGTCAAGGTTTTCCCCACTTTGAACTTTAGCGTAAAAAGTGGGGACCTGCATGACACTTCTAAAGCTAATTCCTAGCTTAAATCTGGTACGCCTGCCACCAGCCAAAATATAGTGTTTGGCACCACTTCTGTTCCCCCAAAACCTTCCCTGGGAACCCAAGACCCAAACCCTTGGATCTGAAACATTAACAGGAGAAATAACCATCCCCTCTTTTTCCCTCCAGACTTCCCCTCCCTGGGTTGCCTGAGAGGCTTACACTGATCCAAACTCCTTGGATCTTAAAACAAAGAGGAATTAACCATCCCCCTTCCTTTTCCCCCCACCAATCCTGGTGAGTTTCAGACTCAAATCCCTTGGATTCTTAAAAACAAGAAAAATCAATCAGGTTCTTAAAAAGAAAGCTTTTAATTAAAGAAAGAAAAAGTAAAAATTATCTCTGTAAAATCAGGATGGAAAATGCTTTACAGCCAAGATTTGAAAGTATCTTGTCCCCCCATTGGTCCTCTGGTCAGGTGTCAGCCAGGTTCACTGAGCTTCTTAACCCTTTACAGGTAAAAGAGACATTAACCCTTAACCATCTCTTTATGACAGTTGTGCATAGAAAATTAAAGTTTTGGATGTAGCATATATCTGCCTACATCCAATGCACATACATTAATTGCCATATCTTAAAGACGCCAATGTACTCAAATTATAGCAGAGATTGCAAAAGATGAAAAAATTCCTGACAGATGCAAAGACTATCTAGAACTACAAGCAGAGAAACTCAAATGTCAAATGTAAGATATTTTAAGATTTTCAACTGGAACTTCACATCTGTGTTTCAAGTTCTCCAGTTTAAAACGTCTAGTTAATTCTGTTTGTACCCAATACATAGTGAAAAGGTAGCCAGTTAACTATTGCTGCCCGTCTGGAAGAAGAGGGCCCACTGACTCATTTTTCCATGCAAAGGGCTTTCCTAGTTACTGAAACCTAAAGTTTATAAGGCGGACTTTTGGATTGGCAGACACAAGAAAAAACAAGACAAAAGATTAATCTATCCTTCCTAAAGCTATAAGCCACTGTTCTGCCGTAATTCATCACGACCAGGAGGTGCAGGGCCACTTGGTGATGGGGAAGGGGATGCAGAGCTATACAGTGACAGTGGAGTGACTGGTTGGGGGCACAGAGACACATGGGGATGGGGAGTCTGAGTGAGGGTGGAGAGACACGTGGACAGGGGATGTAAGGGGACATGGGTGTGCAGAAACACATGGGGATGGGGCAGATGTGCCTGAATGAATGGAAGAGGCTAGGGATCAGCCAGGGTCTGCATGGGGGAAGCTTCCTAACACACTCTCCCTGCCACGCTCCCCCCCGCAGAAAACCTGTTCCATACTTTTTCCACCCATACCCAACAACCCTCCAAGTTCGCACCCAGGCTCCTTTCCAGCAATTTACTTCCCTCTCCCCCAGCTGCTCTGTTACCTCTAACTTCCTCAAGCCTTTGCACTGCTTCTGAGGAGTGCGGGAAATAAGGTTCTGTATTGTAGTGTAAATGAATTACTCAGAGTTCTGTATTATGTCTAGTAAGGAAACTATTTGTCAAAAAACATTTCCTTAATCTTTTTTTTTATCATCTGTATTGTTACAGACATATTTGCTGACAGGTATTTTGAAATAAATGACCAAAAATAACTGAAACTTTTGTGATTATATTGTGTTATTTTGACAAATAAAATATGCAGAATTTTAAAATAATGTGTGCAGAATTTTTAATATTTTTGGTACTGAATTCCTCCAGGAGTATCCTTTTTGCATATAAGCAAGATCTTCACTATCTTGTTTTTCTTGGAAAAACTTTATGGACTGGAGACCTAGTCATTTGCCGATATGGAAATTAAGTGTAGCGTGTGTCTTCGATGGAAGGAGGATCGGGCCCTTGATAAGAAAACCACAGGAACCTATACTATTGACATCCATTAAACTAAGTCTACTCAGAATTTAGAGTCTTCAGTGATAGAATGAGTCAAATATGTGAGATTGCCTTGACAAATTTAAGAATAGTAGAGCGCTTACTAGAAAAAAAAAACCAAATATAACCTTTACCTTAAATTAGTAGTTAAAGCAGAACCCTCAAAGCCCTCATCTAATCTTTCTTTAAAATCTAAGGGCAGTACTATTGGTCTTCAATTGGAGAGTGAGAAGTGAATCCGCTCTACACCAGAGATTTAAAACAACAAACACTTATTCTGTTGATTTCATATTTTGCCTGCCATCATTCTGCAGAGTTTAGGAGTATACAAATGCACATATTATCTATAACCAACACTACAGAAAAAAACCACAAAAGACAGGCAAGCAGGATTGATCCCTAAGAAAATAAAAGTCGCTGTACCTCTCAAACTCATTCGTTATGGATATATGGACTGAAGGCACGGTCACAGCAATAATAAGGACACAGACAATAATTCAGTTTAATCTATATATGGATGACCCAATTACTAAGCCAATCTACCTTTCCTAAAGATGCTAAATTTTGAGGAAAAAAAGTAGATTCTTATCAAGTAAACGCTTTAAAACTATACATAATATGTGGGTTCTCTCTATTGAATTTTTTTGTGTGGTCATAATAGACACCTACCTTACATTCTCTTCTGCAACACATTCAGAAGTGGAACCAATTTGTCTATGGGATGATGATAAATGTTTAACTGAAGAAACTGATTGTTCATTTATGTTATCAGGAAGTGGTGGAACAGATTTGGTTCGATTAAGTATTGCATTTTGCGAGTTTGCACCTGGAAGATTTGCCTGAGAAAAAGAAAAGTCACAAGTCATGGCAAAGTCTGTTTGCGTCCACAACCAGTGCTGAGTTAGTCAGATGTCGTGGATTTCATGCACACCTTGTTTTCAGAGCAACAGATGTCATTTTTTGCCCCTGGCTGATTTGTGCCTTTTTAACCTCCCCCTCCTCTCCATAATTTACATTATATATGTCATTGTTAAACCAAGGCCAATCTTTACAGTAACAAGAGATAAACATTTACAGATTCACTAGACACACAAATAGCTATTCAATGGTGCAACAGACACTGAAATTAAAATTAAATAATAAATTAAACATGACTGTCAAATATCTAAACCACACAAAACCTACCAATCTCTTCTTATTCTGTGAGAAATAGTTAGTGCCACTATCTCCAATTTTGAGCTTGTATGAATCTCAAACTGCCCTTGTAGACCAAACATTGAGAACATGCAGAGAGACACACAAAAAATAGAATTACAACCTTCTTCCTGAACACTTCCTGCTCCCTGCCATGGGGACTGAGTGATAACTGTAATCTTATTGTTGGATGATGTCACCTTTCATCACTCTCCAGACCTTGCCACTGTGTGTGTTAATAGTTCACACAAGCAAAACACTCATTTCTTTCCCCAACCTAAACATTCTGTTGTCTTCAGAGCAAAAAAAACAAAACATATTCTGGGCCTAAATTTTATTACACACATTGGTTCCTTTAGTTAACTGGAGAAAAAAAATCTAGGTCAAATGTAGCAGGGATATAAGCATGGAGTAGCAGCAGACAATTCATCTTTCAGGAGAATGTAAGAAGTCAGGTTTTCAGTATCCATTGCTACCAGTTTTGCTATTTTCCTGCTAGACTCTCTTGTTGTGTAGTTACTTGTTTCTTACACCCACTGAATGTTAAGTCAGTACAAAGACACTACTTCACTGTTCATGCACTTTTCCAATTAACATTATGTTATTTGCATATCCAGGCTTATGCTATGTTTGAATAGCTGACCTCAGAAAGGTATAGCATCTAATAATAATTTGGTTTGAAAAAGTTATCTGCTGTAATCTTCAGTAATCACTCATAAGCACCTTACTTGTAAATTATGATTTCCCTCTCTGCCTGAAGAATGTAAAAAATGCCAGACTGTCAGGTGGTGCAACTCACCACTGCGGTGCCTCCTCAGTGACACTTCTCTCTGGCATGCTACACTCTATGCTCCCCCGCTTCTGGGGGGACCTGCAGTTTATTGTCCGGTCACTTCCTTCAGTGGTAAACTGCAGTCCACGGTCTAGCCACTTCCCATGTGGCTCCAGCACCCTCTTTGCCCTTGCATCAGGGCCTCAGTCTGCAGATCCTTGCAGCCCGCCAAGAGCTGCCTTTAGCTTTCTGCCTGTAGCACTGCTCTGCCCAGGGTGCTTGCCGCCCTCTGCCTGCATGGAAGCCAATCCTCCTCCCTTCTCAAGCTCCAGGGAATAACTGAAACTGCTCTGTTCTGCAGCCCTCCTTATATGGGCCAGCCCAGCCCTGATTGGCTGTTCTTATGAGCCCATCTGTGATGCGCAGCCCCCCTAGTGCTGCTTTTAACCCCTTTTCTGCCAGTGTGGGACAAACGTCCCATCACACAGACATAAAACCAGTTTTACAACATATTGGAATATTTACAATAAGGGTGAGATCTTATATTCAATGTATAAACAATTCTTACTTAAATTAGACTTTTGCATGTGGAAGAAATGTAGACTTGGACCCAGAGTTGGTTTCAGAAACCAGACCTTTTCCTTTTAAACAAGGACATTTTCCCTAAAAATTAATGTGATTTCCTAAAAGATGCATTATACAGACAATCAATATAAAGCAAAGGGAAAAAAAAAGTGATAATTTGCTATTCCCTTCTTCCCAAAGTTTAGCAAAAATCTTCAGCATGACACAAACTATTTAGCTAAGTATTAAGATTTTACCGCTAAGGAAGTTTTATTTGTATATAATATTTAATCTGAGTTACATTCTTCTAGAATACCATTGTGTAACAAAACAGTTTCTGAAACTTTTTCAGAAACACACAACTGAAAAGCAAAGTAAGTTTATTTCTACAATGAGACCTTTGAACCATGATTTTTAACATTTGTCATTGCATAAAGTATATAAATTTAGATAAAAAGCCACTTGTTTTATAAAAGAAAAAATAACTATGGCTCAGGTACATTTGACTAGTCCTACAATCTTTATTCAGATCCTTGGGGCAAATCTTCATCTGTTTTAAACTGTCATAGCCCCACTGAAATCAATGAAGCTATGACAATTTATACTAGCTGAAGAGCTTGCACCCTTAACTTTAAAAGCCTGCTGAAGGATCTCAAGCCACTCCTGAAAACAATCTGAATTAGCATCCCAAGCAGGTTTATACAAAGCTTGGCACTAGTCTAAATCATGCCAAAAATCTTCAATTTTATGTCAGGAGATGTTGTCCACGAGGAAGCAAAAAGCCCCATACCTGATATTTTCTTAGGCTATCATTCTGGCAGTATCGTATCCAGATCTCCAAGTGAAATGCTTGTGTTTTATTAACTATACTATTGAGGGTTTAAAGTACTCAATCATCTATGGGAAGGGATGTCAGCTGAAACCTCAGAGGCTGCTCCTCCTGTCAGAATGGAGGCTGCTTACCTATGACCTCTGAGGCGATAAAAAAGAAAAAAGTAATTGTATTTTATTCTACTGAAAAAAAAAACTTCTCAATGTAACAACTCAGTTGTAAGTAAATAAAATTCTTTTAACATTTTTTGAGTCCCAGTACCAGGTGTTTGTAGGAGTTTAGGTTTTTCTCTTGAGTTGCTGTTGTGTAACATAACACCAGTACAATACAATCTCCTCCAAATCTATTTCATTATGTTTTCATATTGCACATGGTGTTTAGTTTAAATTGTTTGTAACTGCCCATGAGCTCATGACTAATTCCTAATAAAATCCCTACATTGAAGTATTTCGTATTGTACTATACCTTACTAGTGACCATTTTCGATAATATTTTCTTCTGAAATGCTATCACAGTATTAATACGTCTCTCAAGCTTTGACACTTTCTTCTACAAGGAAAGAAAAAGGAGCATCACTTTAAGTGTTAACCTGAAATAGTACACACATTAACATATTTCCTACTGTGCACGTGATAAACAGTAGCAAAACACCCCCAAACATCAACTGAGATTTGTGTGCCATAAAATAAAAAGGTAACAAAACATACAGCCTCCAATTCACACTTTTTCTATGAACAAACAGAAGTGTAATCTTCATTCCAGTGCAAGCAATTCCAATGCACGTTACGCACACAATGTAGGCGCAATTCTGAAAATTTAAGACCTTCAGCAACAAATAAATTCACATCTTTAGGATATGCACAATGCAAAAACACTTACTAGAAATGTAATAGCTATTTCTTCATGTTTTTTTCGACATTGTGTTTGATCAACTCTTCCACTTAAACTTTCCAGTTTATGGTTAAAGACGTCATTGTTTAAAATATCCACACGCTTTTGAATCAAGTGTTTGACCTATAATGGGGGCAAAAAAAGCTACATTTCAAATCTAGAAATCATTCATTGTTGAGGTAATGAAAATATACAATTTTTTTTTTATTTTAACAAAGTTTTATTTTTAAAAATGTTCATAAATTAAACTGATCCATCAATGTTCTGTGAATTATAAAATGTAATTTGTAAAATGTAGTATTTTGTACTTTGGCATTTCCCCTCCCTTCTAGCCAGGGCTGGCTCTAGCCATTTCGCCGCCCCAAGCACGGCAGCATGCCGCAGGGGGCGCTCTGCCACTCGCTGGTCCCACGGCTCCGGTGAATCTCCCGCAGACGTGGCTGCGGAGGGTCCACTGGTCCCGCGGCTCTGGTGGACCTCCCACAGGTGAGCCTGCGGATGCTCCACCGGAGACGCGGGACCAACAGACCCTCCGCAGGCATGACTGCGGGAGGTCTACTGGAGCCGCCTGCCGCCCTCCCGGTGACTGGCAGAGCGCCCCCTGCGGCATGCTGCCCCAAGCAGGCGCTTGGCGTGCTGGTGCCTGGAACCAGCCCTGCTTCTAGCTCACCCAGTCTACTGCAAGTGCAAGGACAATCATGACTTCTGAATCTTGAGATACGGTTTATACAAAATTAACGATTCTCAATGTGGTAATGGTAACTTATTGTAAATATTTCTCTAGTTCAGAGCTAGCCATGATTATAGTTGAATCTTACATGGATCTAGAACAGTTCTCAAATTTTTTTTTCTTTAATAGGTGCAACAGACCATCATATTTGGGTCATAAAAGGATTTTCCCCCCTTCTTGTGGGCTGAGGATCAAAAGTGCTGAGGAGCTGCTGCTGCTGCTGCTGGGTAAAGAGAATTGATACCGCTCAGTGAGTGAAGCTTGTATTCCTGGGAAACAAGCCTTCCCCCCCCCCCCCCAACTATACATTTTACATTATACTGTATTAGCTTAGATAAAGTCAGGTTTACACTAGAGAGGTTTGCTGGTATAGCTATTCTGGTAAACCTTCCTAGTGTAGAAGAGGTTTATAACAGCAAAAAAATGCCTTTGCTGATGCAATTTACAGCTTTCACTAACAAAATCTGTTATGCTGGCAAAACAAATTTTATGCCAGTATAACTGTGTACACACTAGTGTGTTGCTGGTATAGAAAATGTCATTAAAAAAATTACACTGACATTATTATAGTGACAAAAAGTTTCTAATGTAGACTTGGCCTGAGTATATTACTTGAATAAAGTTTGTGCAGAGACTAAGTCACTATATTTATGATGACAAATTAAACATTTGTTTTACTTGCTATTATCAAATTGTAAATTCATTATTAACAACCTAAACACATGCACTAGTCACAACAGATAACTGACAATACAGCAGAAGGAAAGAAGGAAAGAACGAAAGAAAGAAAATAGAGTTAAAGCTGAGAGCATGCATCAGTAAGGCAGGGATAAAAAACCCCCTAACTTCATAAAAATGTAAGAAAGCAATGAAGCTTGTCTGGCAAAAATCTGTTACTTACAAGCCGGTACTGATATTAATTTTACGACTTAGTATCAGCACAGGTTTGTAAGTAACAGATTTTTACCGGACAACCCAGAATCACTCTTTTTCTTTAAGATCAGTACAGAATCACTTTTGCTTTTCTTGCAGTCCTTCAATTCCTCCCTCCCTTTTCAGAAGATTCTATTGTAATTGGTTTGGAAAGTTCCCTTAACATTCTAGGATGAACTTCTTACTGTAAATGCTGATATTCTTAGCAGATCTTTATCAAACAGCCATTTTAGGCCCAGAATCAGAGAAGCTTAACTTGAAGTCAATGGAACGGCTTTACTGAATTAGAGCTTTAATATCCTAACTTAACTGTCCAAACCCTAAATCATCTTTTTGCAGTCATATAAGAAAAAGGAATTCCATTTCTCAGTCATTAATTTTATCTCCCCTTTATTAAGAGGTCTACTTATTCCTTTAGCATTTATTTGTTCCTTGAAATGATTCTAATACAGTAACTCCTCACTTAAAGTCACCCCGGTTAATGTTGTTTGGTTAATGTTGTTTTGTTACATTGATGATCAATTAGGGAACATGCTCGTTTAAAGTTGTGCAATGCTCTCTTCTAACATCATTTGGCAGCCGCCTGCTTTGTCCACTGCTTGCAAGAAGAGCAGCCTGTTGCAGCTAGCTGGTGGGGGCTTGGAACGAGGGTGGACCGGCAGCCCCCCATCAGCTCCCCGCTCCCCAAGTTCCCTGTGCAGCATGCCCAGCAGGCTAGCAATTGAAGCTATCCCTGCTCCCCAGCTGCCATGTGCTGCTCCTGCCCTCTGCCTTGGAGCTGCTCCCCGAGCCTTCTGCTTGCTGGGGGATGGACAGGGAGGAAGAGGAGCTAATGTCAGGGTGCTCCCCTCCCCCCTGCTCCTACACCCCGCTTACCCCTTCTTCTCCATATACAGCAGGGTGGGGACACTGATGGATAGAGACAGAGAGAGCCTGGGACAGCAGCTGCTGGTCTCAACTTCCTGATCCACTTAAAAAGACAATGCATTTAAGAGTGGGTCAGCTTACTTAAAAGGCCAGTGTGCATTTCTCTCTCTCTCTCTCCCCCTCCCACACAAAGTGTGTGTCTGTCTCTGTTGCTATGCTACCTCCCCTCCCCTCCATTCCTGCTGTCTTGTAGAGTGAGAGGCTACATTGACAATGTGTTAACCCTTGAGAGCTCAGCCGCGTGCTAGTTCATCATTTAGCACAGGAGTTCTCAAACTGGGGGTTGGGACCCCTCTGAGGGTCATGAGGTTATTACATGGGAGGTCACAAACTATCAGCCTATAATGGTGTTAAATATATAAAAAGATATTTTTAATTTGGGGGGGAGTGGAGGGGGGTATCGCACATAGAGGCTTGCTATGTGAAAGGGGTCACCAGTACAAAAGTTTGAGAACCACTGATTTAGCAGCAAGGCATTCCCTAGGAAATATCCCACACTCTAACCTCACTACCTCAACCAAGCTTCATAATCACTATAGCTATGAACAGAATTAAATTGTTTGTTTAAAACGTACACTGTGTGTATATCTAGATAATATATAGTTTTTTGTCTGGTGAAAAAAATTTCCCCTGGAACCTAACCCCTCCATTTACATTAATTCTTATGGGGAAATTGGATTCGCTTAACATCATTTAGCTTGAACTTGCATTTTTCAGGAATATAACTACAACGCTAAGTGGATAGTATTAACTTATTCTGCACTTTTGCTGCCCAACTGGTAGGGGGCACAGGGTTTTCATGGTATCTGCAGGGTCAGATATAGGAATAGCTGTTTACCAAAGGGTGGCATGTGATGTTTCTACTAAAAGCCAATAGCCCATTAGTCATGATAATCTTTCGAAAATGTATGTACATATAACATTTAAGAAGTTATATATCTGTAATGTAAATTATGTTCTTAAGGATTTGGAGTTATGGCTTGGTACCAGGTGGTAACATGTCCCAGACACAGCTTTGTCACGCAGAAAGTAATTGCCATTACACTGTATTTCATCTTCCAGCAGACCTATGTACAGCAACTAGCAGACAATTTGTTTTGCAACAACTCAGGGTATGGCTACACTTGCAACTTCAAAGCGCTGCCGTGGGAGCGCTCCCACGGCAGCGCTTTGAAGTGCGACTGTGGTCGCAGCGCCAGCGCTGGGAGAGAGCTCTCCCAGCGCTGCAGATACTCCATCTCCCCACAAGGATTAGCTTACAGCACTGGGGCACTGTTTACACTGGTGTTCTACTGCGCTGTAACTTGCTGCACTCAGGGGTGTGTTTTTTCACACCTCTGAGCGAGAAAGTTGCAGCGCTGTAAAGCGTCAGTGTAGCCAAGGCCTAAGCTTTCAGCTGAGTCCATTTTAAGTAGTGTCAAACATAGGTGGTTTAAAATGTTTTGATCAATTCACTATATTCAGACAGGAAGTTTCCTGGAAGCCTTTTCAGTTTCAGATTTCAAAGATTAATATGAGGTGTAACCATAAGCAATAAGGTATCTTTGCATTTGCATTTTCCAGTTACGATTATAACCTGAGTGGATTTGATTACTAGTCAGGAAGACTCACTTTAATCATAGTTTTCTACATAAAACTGCATTCTTGTTGGTTGTTATAATCTTCATACATACTCTTCACAACTCAGAGATAGATGTAGGTTTCATTTTTAGAAGGTACACACTACACATTTTTAAACAGTGATTTATTTTGAAAACTTTTCAGGTTAGTTTTACAGGTATATCAGAAAATGAATGATTGTTTGGTTTTTTCATTTACCAAAGGTAATTAAAGCAGATATTTATGAAGTCATTGGGAGACGAACTATCTCTAGTCCAACAGGTTAATCATTAATATTTGGAGGATTTTCTTGCCATGCTGCATTAGGAGGAGAACACTGATTTTTATCCATCCTGATTATAACAGTTAGAAATGAGAATTCCACTAGCTATGTCTCATGTAGTTTAGGCTTTTCAGTTATGTGGAGAAACAAATGTTACAGAAAGCTCAAGGTTTTCAAGCTTTTGCCATTAGAAGCAGCTTTCCTTGCTTTCACCCTTATGTTACATCACATTAGCAAGGCAAAGTGCTCCTCAGTCAGTTTTACAGCCACAGCTTTGTTGCTTTCACAAACTAATTTGTAAAAACCAACAACACTTTCATTCATATTCTCTTTGTTCTCAGGTTCATACCCAAAAATCTCAGGCAGTCTCTATTTTTCTTTTGTGTGTTCTGTACCATTCCTGAGAAGAGTTCAGTTACCCGCAGTCAGAAGAGAGGCAGAACACAACCATTTGAGGTCATATTTTCACATGTAAAAGTCTAACCGTTTCTCCAGCAGGAAGAGAACACTATCCCATTTCCACTGAAACCAAGGGCAGGTTCCAATTAACTTCAATGATGTAAGATTGTGTCCTGAAACCATATGGTATTTGAAACAGGACAACCCATGAAAACAGCTGGAGTTCAAACCAGAGTTTATGATTTTTATCTGTTTTCTTTGAATTTCATGAGACTGAAAGCATCAGGTGAAAGTCTGAAAACAGAATTGGGATGAAATCTTGGTATCACTGAAGTCAATGGAAATTTTACCACTGACTTCAAAAGAACCATGATTTCACTCTGGGTATTTAATTGTCAAAATAAATGGCCTAACATGTTCTGTCTGAGCCACTTAAATTCAAGAGATGACTTTTTCTTGGTGGGAGTCTACAAGAGTTCAAAGTGAGCTGAGGTTCTATGCTTTAAATCTCTACCCCACCAAAATCTAGTAGCTAACATGGACACATTCAACTAAAACAGGAATGAAACAACTTGGATGAAACTTTCAGTTAGCAACTTTAATGGGAATGAAGTCACGACTCTGATCAATTCTGACCACAATTTATATCTTCTGGAAGATGGATTGTGCCAATTTGTCTAAGCTATTTTAGCAAGTGAAAAAGGAAACACACTATCTGAAGTGTTCTTGGGTTACTCAAGAAGAAGTTGAGTAAACACTGAGTTTAAATGAATGTTACTTCATCTACTAAGACATGCAAACATTGAGTGTACTTATAAAGTAATCCCTTTTATTTGTCTTTATATAGCAAGGAATAATTGAAAATTTCCAGACCAATGGAGGAATCAATTTAGAATTACTAAAGTTTTTAAGTTTCCTCAAGCCAATCTGAATTCTGTCTAGAAAGACCATTATTCACATCCATAAAATTTGTCTAAGTAGTTCAGCACAGCTGACAATTATACTGAAGTTAACAAACTACTTTCAACAGGACAATAACTAAAAAACATTTAATGCATGAAAGATTTCATCTTTAAGCATATAAAATAAAGCAAGTTACCTTTCCCAAAATTTTTTCCTCTTTCTCTGACACTGTACAAATATTCTCTTTTTTGTTTTCATCATCAGTTTTGAAGCGTTTACAGTGACTGTCTTCCTTGCTTTCTGAACATACCCTCTTCCTTTGAACATTGTCTTAGAGAAAAAAATGACAAACATTTACCTCACAAATTAATTTTCTTAACATTGCTATGTGAAGAAACAAATTTATAATGAATGCCTTGTTAAAGTACAGTACCATTCAAAGCAGAGGTTAAATTTGTAAATGTTGTTCTATTCCTTAGTTACATTACACCATAGTTTGGTCTTGGCATTGAGCAGGAAGAAGAATCTTACTACTTTTTTGTGGGAGTGAGGAGGAAACCATGAGCCCAAGTAAAATGGAAAAGGCAAGGTCAGTGACAGGGTGCCAGCCAGCCACTTTTCCATAGCCAAGTCTAAGATCATTTTTAATTCCCAGGATGCCTTGCACTGGGACAACTGCCAGGAGCTGGCTGCATCTCCCTTTCCCCAGTAGTGATAACATGCTGTCTGCTACTCCCTAGAGACAAACAATTAAGAAAGAAGAATATGCTTCTCCTATTGCCATAGAAAAAAGATAGATGAAGGGCCACTTCAGGTGACCAAAGGCTCTTTTGCCCTGCATTACCCTAGATAAGTGATAGACAGCCTGTTATCAACTATATTATTGCTACTTCTCAGACAGATGGTTCTCCTCCACAACAGCCACTGGACCTCCTTACATTTTTTAACTGAAGAACTCACTTGCTTCTCCAAACCAGATTAATTAAGAAATGAGGTGTGGAGGAGGGAAGAAGGAATTCTGAAGAGTTTCAGTGAGTAGAATAGTCGAGACTTATGAGAGTCTCTTTAATTACCTGGAATTTAGAGATGGATCTTTCCAAAAAAAGCAAACATGATTCTGGATGAATTAACAGGCATGTTGTGAGCAAGACACGAGAAGTCATTCTTCCGCTCTACTCTGCGCTGGTTAGGCCTCAACTGGAGTACTGTGTCCAGTTATGGGCACCACATTTCAAGAAAGATGTGAAGAAATTGGAAAAGGTCCAAGAGAAGAGCAACAAGAACGATTAAAGGTCTTGAGAACATGACCTATGAAGGAAGGCTGAAAGAACTGGGTTTGCTTAGTTTGGAAAAGAGAAGACTGAGAGGGGACATGATAGCAGTTTTCAGGTATCTAAAAGGGTGTCATAAGTAAGAGAGAGAAAACTTGTTCACCTTAGCCTCTAAGGATAGAACAAGAAGAACTGCAGCAAGGGAGGTTTAGGTTGGACATTAGGAAAAAGTTCCTGTCAGGGTGGTTAAACACTGGAATAAATTGCACAGGAAGGTTGTGGAAACTACATCTCTGGAGATATTTAAGAGTAGGTTAGATTAATGTCTATCCAGGATGGTCTAGACAGTATTTGCTCCTGCTACGAGGGCAGGGGACTGGACTGGATGGCCTCTCGAGGTCCCTTCCAGTCCTAGAATCTATGTCAATTTACTTAAGAAAAAATGTCATAACATTTTGATACATCCTCCTCTTCACCTTTGTTTCATTCTTTTCCCCTCAGCTCAGTGTATTCACCTTGGATAGGGCAGGCCAAGCTCATTTCATTGTTTTTTCCTTCCACTTACTAATGCCTGAGCCCGCTTTTCTCGAATAATTACCTCTCCTATATTAGACAACCTAGAATAACCACTTCAGAATGGATTTGCTCACTGTCCTGTGTGTCTTGTTGTCTATTCTCAGTTTTCAGTAACCATTCAGTTCCACTCCTCACCATTATCTTTCTTATATTTCCGCCTTCCACTTTTCATTGCTTAATTCACTCTTTGGGTTTCTCCTCTCTTCCACCCCACTCTCCCCAAATCAATCTCCTTCCTCTACTGCATATCCTAAATCTGTTACATTTCTCCTCCTGTTTCAAACACAGTGTATGAACACTTCAGTGAAACAGAGAAAAGTGGAAATACTGCATCTGGACTAGTAGTGCTTAATCTATCCAAGATGCTTCAGCACTGCACACTGGCAGGTCAGACAGACTAAAACAGCACCAATAATGGTGAAAGAAGAGAGAATGTGTTTGTTCAAACACACACCCACTCCCATGACCTAAAGAATTTTTATAACAAGATTTCTGTAAATTTAAAAGCGAAATATTAAGAAGTTATCTTGGAAACAAATTTATAAATCATTAGAAGAAGAGTGCGCTTACCAATACTATATCCAGGTGATGTATCCTGCAGCATAACAGCAGCTTCCACATCTAGTGAAATATTTGGACTATCATTTCCAAAGGATGTTTTACTCTCCAAACCATCAGCTATTTTATCTGTCCCAGGCAGTGTGGGGGTAACTGAATTAGTAAGGTTATATTTGTGCTTCATATCATTTGAATCAGATATCACATCTACCTTTTTTAATATGGGAATAACCTCTTCTATTGCACTATTTATTTCTCTTGCTGTTTCTATTTTTTCTAAAATGGGAATAATCTTGTTAGTTCTTTTTTCATCCCCAGAATCACGGTTAACTGGATCGTCTAAACAAGCACTCTCTTTTAACTGGTCATCAGGTAGGTTATTTGGTTTTGAATACAAATGCACTTCAACTGGCTTGGAGGATGGTGTATTTAGTTCATTTTCATACCATTTATGTAGTATATCTTGCAAACACCCAGCATTTAGAAACTGTTTTGCATCAGAGTTTTTGTTGCAAGATTTCTCGTGGGGAGGCTCTTGGGATTCTTCTTGACAGTTCTGATCAAAATTTTTGTCATAAGAACATTGTTTTACTTCTTCATTTACTTTTGAGTTAACACTGAACCCTTGTATTGAGGCTGTTAATTTTTGAGGTAACATTTCACATTTTTCAGGGAACGTATCTGGTTTTGATTCAGTTAGTGAGCTTCCTTTTACAGAATCATTACTTCCGCAGTTTATGTCCACCGTATTTAACTGAACATGGTGATCCTCAGTATGCAAGCCGTTAAGAATCTTTCCTTGTCCTGAAACATACTTTGTTTTATTCAGCATTTCCACTTGTTTTCGACTACTTGGAGTCATTGTTTTTCTTGCTTTCAAAGGCTTGTGGATGATTGTATTTGAACTCTCCATCTTTCATGCCTTAAAATAAGAAAAAAGAAAAGACTCAATCCTCTACCCAATGTCAACCTGAAGCCACTGGAAGAGTTCTGGCAGTTCCAGCAGTAAGCACAATAGCCACTTCTACAGTACTGTTCGTATCTGGCACAAAAGAACTACCTCCCAGCTTTTTCAACATCTAAGGGCTTGGCTACACTTGGAAATGTGCAGCGCTGGGAGTTACAGCTGTGGTCGTACAGCTGTGTAGGAACAGCGCTGCAGTGTGGCCACATTTGCAGCATTTGCAGCGCTGTTGGGAGTGGTGCATTGTGGACAGCTATCCCAGCATTCAAGTGGCTGCAACGTGCTTTTCAAAAGAGAGGGGTGGGGTGGAGCGTGACAGGGAGCTTGCAGGAAACAGAGAGAGTGGATTTTTGGAGCAGACACTGTGACAGCTCCCTGCCTTGTCAATTGATTACCCACCTCTTCAATCTCTATGCAAACGGTTACAAGACAGATAAGCACTCTCCCGAAGGACCCTCCCACCGCGTGCTGGTCTCAAGAACACTAAGCAGGTTCTCAGTATGTCTGCAGGAGTTTAAGGATAGAAGACCACAACGACCCAATTTAAAAGTTGACCTGTCCGACACTGGATTCACTAATCAAATTTTGCACGCCTAAATATTCAGACCAAACAGTGCTCCCACGACTGCCCGTCCTAACAAAAGCTGTGAACATTCCAAAGCAATCCCACTTCGGTGTCGTCGCCGTGAGCAAAGAGCATGTGTGTTTTTAGAGAGTGTCGAATAGCCGTTCTCGGTTGTTGTGACGAGGGAAGCTGGATACTCGTAATAATCGGAGGCAGAACATGCGTTGGGTAACTGAGACAGCGCTGCATCACCAGCGCTGGAATCACTACACCCCAATCAGATCAGGTGTACAGCCAGCGCTGCAGCCAGGGAGTAGCAGAGCTGGCTGGGCTTTGTAAGTGTGTACACAGAGTGAGTTGCAGCGCTGTAACCACTTCACCAGCGCTGCACCTCTCCAGTGTAGCCAAGCCCTAAGTGAAATGAGAAGCTGGATGAAAAGCAGCAGGCTATACTTAAACCTAGGTAAGTCCACAATGCTGCTAACAGGAAGAGAGAAGTGTTTTGAAGAACAGGATTCTCTGCAATATCCCCCACTATGAAGGCCATCTGCCCCCAGATTTTTTAATCAGTCCATAAGATAGGATTTCTTTCTTTTGTACTCTTCAATTCTATTGGATGTCCAAACAGCAGTGTTGGAAACAAAAAAGTGTATTTCCTTCCATCTGTAAGTGGTTGGGAATTTTTATCCCATCCTATTGGATGCAGCCATAGCTATGCTGATCCATATAGTCAGAACCTCCAGGCTTAAATACTCAGTGTGTGCCCTCCAACATAGACCTCTCTGAACAAGCTCCTATGTTTCAATCTCTAAACTGGCTGCCCACAGAATGTAGTCTAGTTCAAAGTCTCTGACCTGATATTCAAAGCCATCCTCAAAATTGGCCCTAGCTATCCAAAATATCACTTCTCCCTCTATGACTATGGACCAGTCAGGACAGCTCCATTTCCCAGAGCAATGACACTGAGCCTCGTGAGCTTGAGACACAATTTCATGGGAATACAACCTTTCTAGACAATGGATTCAATTCCACAGATTACAGTCAAAAAGGTGTCATTTCATTTTATGAAGGAAACAACTAATTTCTTATATTCACTTTCCTTCAATAAGTTTTTCACTCTTTCCTTCATCACGTTCGCTTGCACACAAACCTAAAAAACCTTTCAAATAACTACTTTTCTCCTATGATTGGAAAGGGGAAAAAAAAGACACACACCCACACCCACCTCTCTACCTTGCTATTATATGCCACTCAATTTACAATGGTAGTATCACTTCAAACCCAGGTTTAAATCAATATCTTTAAACATTTTCAAAATCGTAACAAATTATATACTCTGTTTTCAGAATAAAAGTTTTTAGAAATTGATTCTAAGAGCCTACCCATTTCTTCTATGATTTTTTGTTAGGAAAAAAAAAGTTCTCAGACCCCTCACAACAAATGTGTACAAAGTCAGTACTTGACTTTTGTTATACAGTGCAGGTACAAAACATAGCAGTCCCCACATTCAAAGAAAAGCTCAGTTTCCCTGCCCTATCCAACCAATAAGGCAATACCTGCCTCAAAACCTAGAAAGTTCTACGCTGATACCTACAGCCCATCAGATGACACACATCTTATCACCAACATCCACTTTTCTTCATGTCACTGAAAACATGCTAGCCAGTCTGTTGAAAATTAACAATTAGCTACTTAGACCACAGGCTGAGATGATCTTGATCATAATAGGGAGTGAAGTTTAGAATCATACTAAGCCCAATTCCATTGTCTCTATTCTGTTGGTCTATAGCAGACTGCGAAAAATCCAGAGTATGGATTGATTAGACATGCCAAACACTACCAAGAAAAGAATTAAGTCACTAGAGGTTTAGATCCATACAGCAGTACAATAATTGTGTCTTGAGGGGGAAAAAAAAAAAAAAAGAAAGAAAGAAAAGCCTGTCTGCTCTGTGATAAAGTGACTATTTTTGGTACAAAAAAAACAATGTAGCACTCTCACTGACAAATCTGCAAGCGTGTTTAAGACCGAAGAGAAACAGCCATTACTGAAGGTAGAGGACAGTGACAGCAATCATGTTAATCATGTTATCAAAGATCAATAATAGATTGATTTTTTTAAACAGATTTAAATTTACTTAGTAATTAAAGAGACTTCAGATAACTCAGCTTAACTGAGTTTATTAAACAATTGTTAGTCAGCAAATAACAGAAAGATATACTTTTCCAAGACATATAGAACTGACCATGCAGCCAATGACTGTTTGACTCTGATGCTGCCTGGTTGTTATAAACATATTAAGCTGTAAGTAAAGACTAGAGTTGTTCAGTTTCATTCTCATTATTTCTTCTTTTTTCCATACAGACATCTCTTATTTTTGGTATATTTATGGTTTTCAATTACATAATCAAACATCTGTTATTTGTGTGTGTCTTTTTGGCACGTACATCATATGCTGCTAACTTAAGGATGTGTTACTTCTTGTGGTTACTACATCACTAGAAGTATTAACAATTCTTGCAAAGGTTCCATCTTTCTGGTAATTCTAACACACTAATATTTTTCTTCTTAGTATAACTGCAGAGCATTATGGAGTCTGTCTCACAGACAACCTACAAGACTTTCACATCAGGCTTATAGCCAACAGTATCAGTCCTGTCACTTTAAATATTTTTAAATTTATTTATCGTGATACTTATTTAATTATGAGCAAAGAAGCTATAACTAAGGCATCCATGACTAAATTTCTAACTTATATTATTAAAGTCATATAAAAGTAGCAAATAAAGCATCATAGGACAACAATTAAGAGGAGCAATCATGGGATAGGAACTATTTGCACTAAGTTGTTGGTTCAATTTAGATTACTGATCAACAAGACATCAAACCCTGGCACACACTTTTAGCCCTGGTGTTGCTTAGAACTACTGCTTTTAGCCATCGGGTAGCAAAATCCATGAAAGTCAGTATGTACTGCCTTCCTCTGGGTATCTTCTTTGAGAAAGAACCCAGAATATCCACAGCTATTCACTGAAATGGGACCTCAATTACGGGGAGTGGCTGGAAAGGGGCTTTGACCTGGTCTTGGGGTTTTCCAACTCTTTGGCACACCTCACAAGACCGGACATAAGTAGAAACATCCTTGCCCATTCCCTCCCAGTGGAACGACCTCCCCAAACGGTCTTTGGTCCTGTTCACCCCAGCAAGGCCACGAGAATGATCGCGGGCTAAGCTCAAGAGCTTTACCCGTTACTTAGTTGGAACTACCAACTGTCTGAGGATGCCAGTCTGCCTGGTGCCCACCAGAAAGAGTTTCCTTGTATAAAAGCCCTCTTTCTACAACAAACCAGAATCAATTAGAAGAGCTGCAAGGTGGTGGGTTGCTCCGTGCTGCCGTCCAAGCTCCCTGAAGGCTTTCATCTGCTTCCTGTTTGGCCCGGAAATCCCTGGACGCTGGAGACATTAGTTCCTCACTGGATTGCGGACCTGGGCTTGGTCCCTCTGGAAGCAATACAGGTGATGAGGCTGTTTCCGTTGACTGTGAACCACTCTCCGCTGGCGCACTATGTGTTTATTCAGGCTCTAGCTGAGCCTCTTGTGTAGGGTAATCTGCTGCTGCTGCCAGTGCAGGTTTGGTGGTGCTCTCTGCGGTTGAAGTTGTAGATGGGTTTGCAAGTGCTGGACTCAGTGCTGTCAATGGTTCTGGTGCTGGTTGCTTTGCCAGTTCTGGTTCTGGGACTGGCTTTGGCTGGGTCTCTGGGACTGGATTCACTATGACTGTTGCAGTCGTTGGCAGGGAATCCAGTTCCATCACCTCTGTCTGGTTCTCAAGAACAGGGATAGGTGTGAAAGCTTGCTTAGCCTGGCTGCGGGTGACCATTCCCACCCGCTTTGCTAGCTTCACATGTGTCATGGTATAATTCCCAAATCTGAACCTTAGCGTCCAAAATCTGGGTACCAGCATGAATCCCCTAAGCTTAATTACCAGCTTAGATCCTGTAGTGCTGCCACCAATCAGGATTCTGAGTACCCGATAAACTCTGGTCTCCCCAAACCTTCCCTGGGGACCCCAAGACCCAAATTCCTTGAGTCTCACAACAAAGGGAAATAAACCATTCCCTCCCCCCTCTTTACCTCCTCCCAGATCTTTCCTGCCTGGGTACACCAGGAGATTACCGTACTTCAACTCCTTGAAACACAATACAGAGAGATCAGGTTTCTCTCCCCCCTTCTCCCCCTCACCCAGAGGCAATACAGATTCAAGCTCCTTGAATCTAACACAAAGAGGAAATTTCTCTCTCCCTTCTCCCCCACCAATTCCCTGGTGAGTACAGACTCAATTCCTTATCATTAACAAGGAGGAAAAAATCAATTAGGTCTTTAAAAAAAAGTTTTAATAAAAGACAAAAAGAGTAAAAATAATCTCTGTAAATTTAAGATGAAATATTATAGGGTCTTCAACTTATAGAAAATGAAGAAAAAGCCTTCAACAGAAATACTATTTAAGATACTTTCAGCCAAATACACATGGTTGGCCAAATCTTCCCCCAGCAGCATGGGAATGGGATAATCATCATAGATTGCAAAAGTCCACATTCCTGACCAGCCCTTGTACTGGTCAGGCAACTCAGCTGTAGGCAAGTTTAAAGATTTTAGCATGAATGGTTGAATCATCACTTGGGCCTCTGGTTGACAAATTTGGGGTCCACTAAGGATCAGTGGATAACTGACACCTGTGCTCCAGTGTCTCTCCATGCTGTAACCTTCTTCCCAACCACACTCTCAGTTTCCCTTCACTCTTCGGCCCAGATGCCTCCCAGATACCCTGAGGACCTTGGGTTTGACTCCATTGTAATGAACTGCAGTCTGTTGGAGTTCTTGGGGCAGTTGGCCTTCACGTGCCCCAGCTCATTACATTTAAAACATCGCCCAGCTGACTGGTCACTGGGGCGAGGTTGGTTGCTGGAGACTGGTGTGGTGGGACGATAAGGTGTCTGGGGTTTTCCTTGGGATGTAGGTGGGGTCTTAGGTTGCCCCTGTTGGTAGGGTTTTGTTTCAGGTTGCCCCTTCAGATATTCGCTCCAACTGCTACTAGTTTTTTTTCTTTTCTGTGACCTCCACCCATTTGGTTCCAATCTCCCCTGTCTTGATTACAGTTTTGGGCTTCCCATCTAGAATATATCTTTCTATTTCCTCAGGAATACCCTCTAAGAACTGCTTCATTTTCACTAGGAAAGACAGATCTTTCAGAGATTTAACGCTTGCTCCTGATATCCAGGCATCCTAATTCTTTCCAATGTGGTAGGCGTGTCGGGAAAATGCCACGTCTGGTTTCTACTGTTGTGGAAAATTGACCACACAGTTGATTTTAGATCAGACAGCCTGAGGCTCCTTTATTTCATACAAGCACATATGCAGGGAGAGTCAGCATGGCCCGACGCAAGAGGCAAACTGCTCTGCTCTCCACAAATTTTACCAAGCTTATAAAAGCTAAAACCGCAAGCACGTAACACGTTCGATACATTTTCGATTGCCTTATTTGGAATACAACGTTACTCAAGCGCAAGCTTAACAACTAGTTTTCCATATACGTTTTTTCCTGTTATTGTTATCACTAGCCAAGTTTGCGGTTTGGCTGTTTTAATACCTTTTCTGTAGTCCCGAAAGCAAGCTCAGCTGTTGTAACACAACAGATCTTCTGGTTCCCCTTTATCCAATTCCAGTTCCTCTTTTTGGGGCCCTGACCACATCTTTCTGCCCCCACATGCCCTTTGTACAGAAAAGCAAGTCTAGCTGAAGATCTTAAGTTTCATAGCTTTGCCAAAAGGCCTAAAGCATTGGCCGGGGGGGGGGGGGGGGAAGGTATCACTTTTCCCTGACACTACTTTAGGGTTCTGAAGCGTCGATCTTAGAGCTCGAGTGTTAGCACCATTCTGATCCTGGCCTTTTTAAAAAAAAGTTCATAACTGTTCATTTTTTCCTTAGGCATTTCAGCCGCCATCTCTGCTGCCATCACTTCCAATATCAGCACCAGGGAAGTTCCTTGTTTTGCACCATGATGTAGTCAATCTGACTGTGCTGTAAACCATCAGGTGCACGCCACGTTGATCATCTGGACACTTTACGTGCTCCTAATGTGTTTGTAAGAACCAGACTGTTAGAGCTGGCAAACTCCAAAGTCTCAGTCCTCTCTCATGGGTTACTGCATTATAGAAAGGGCCTCTATAACCTCACCAATCTGCCTGCGTGTCAGTACTCACTTTAGCATTCCAATCTCCTTATACAATCAGGATCTCTTTCTTGTGTACCTTATCGATGTCTTGGAACGGATTATAAAAGTCTTCAATTTGTTCATAGTCATAGTCTGTTGTAGGGGCATAGACTTGTACTACTGTGATATTGAACCACGCTGCTTTTAGATGGATGGAACTAAGCCTGATGGATATTGGATGGTATTCTCATACTGAATTCTTAGTATCTTTTTGCACAAGAAATCCTATGCCATTGACATGTTTGTCCTCTCTACCATAAGAAAGTACATGGCCGTCTTCCGTTTGCACCTTTCCAAAGTTCTTCCATGATCTCAGAGGTTCCTAGGAGGTGCCAGGTGTATTGATCCATTTCGTCCGTGAGATCTTTCAACCTCCCTATTTGTCTCAACGTCCTTAAGTTCCACGTAACTATGCTAGTTATCTCTTCCACGGATCCTCTTTGTTGGGATTACACCAGTAGTATACTTGTTGCGTCTGCCCTGATGGGAGACAGTTGGTGCAGTCACTATTAACCCGGGCTGCAACCAATCCAGGATAGACATGGTTCACTTGCACTATACACTGGTGTAAATCATGACAGACTGTTTAAAACGGCCAAGTCCAAACTTATCCAGGCAGCTAGGGTCTTGATTATAAATATGATCCTGAAACAGACACCAAAGGTGCTATTATTGCTGAGGAAATATCTGTAGTCGGCCGCTGCCCCAACCATGGCTTGGTCCCCTGTGGTAAGCGTCTGTCCCAAATCTGGACTTTAGCGTACAAAATCTGGGTGCTTACTGTGAACCTCCCCCACGCTTATACCCAGCTTGGATCCGATATCGCTGCCACCAACCAGGATTTTTAGGGTTCCTGGTCACCCGAGTCACCCCAACCTTTCCCTGGGGGACCCCCCCAAGACTCAGAAGTATGAGTCTACTGGCAAAGGAATG
>NC_133777.1:23634227-23658983 GCF_003597395.2 Chelonoidis abingdonii
GTAGTCTCCAAGATTTATTTGAATAACACATCAAGGAGCTTCTACAAAGTAGCGATTCAGCTCTCCGGAAGTTTCCGGATACCGTGAAAATTCTTAGAGTAGAAGTTGTAGTTCATGTACGCGTAAAGTAAAGGTGCAGTGTTGTATTACCTGTCTAGTTAATGCTTTGTAGAAATCACTCAGTGAAATTTACACGTGTGAATGGGGCGGTAAAGTGGATAGGTAAGGGTTTCTTTACCTGCAGAGGAAAAGGGGAAAAACAGACCAGAGACCAATCGAACCTGGATTTTTTTTAAGTCGGGAGAACTGGAAACCGCGTCTTTTTGTTTCCTCGCTGTGAGTAAACAAGCTTGTCTATCCATCTTTATAATTCTACGTAAAGTGTAGTAAAGGAACAAAGTAATGCTGTGATGTACTTGATGTATATTACAGGTGTTGATTTGCTGGAAACAGAATTTAATGGGCTATCTTTAATACGTTTATCAATTTCTTATAAGCAGAGCTGAGTAGATCTCAATGCAGTAAATTTTGTATTTTCTTTATAAAAGTTCTTTTTTAAAACTGGAAGTTTCTTCCTAGTGAGGCAACGGGAGAGGAATTCGGCAGAGTACTGTACCTCTGTGACAGGACTGGGGGCGGGGAAAAGAGCTTCTGTGGTCTTCTCCTATTCCAAGGCGGAAAAGTGGGGAAGAGAGAGAGAGAATCAGCTCTGTCCCTGATACTTAAGGCTTGTCTTTGAGAAGGCAGACCAGTTTCTGTATTGTATGTAAGAGATGCATCAATCCCCTCAGAGCGGATAAGAAGAGAGGGAGAGGGAGGGAGATAATAAGACCCCGAGTTTCCAGTTCCCTCCCAGACTTTAAAAAAAATCCAGGTCTCTGATTGGTCCTCTGGTCAGGTGTTTGGTTCCCCCTTTGTTCACCCTTTGCAGGTAAAAGAAAATTAACCCTTACCTATCTACTTATGACACCCCCATCCATGGTTTAGCCTTCCCCAAACAGCAACGGCTTCTGCTCTGGGGAGGAGTGGCAGCCCATTCCCCAATATACTCCCCCGTTTTTGCTTTTTCAAACGCAGTCTGTCTGTGCAGACTTCCTGTCATGTCTAAATGTGCAGTTTACACAGTTTCCTGTCTGAACCACATCATCAGCGGAAGTCCTCACTGATGTGAGGGGCTTGCTTAAAGCTATATTACCAATTGTACTCATGCTTATGAATATGTAATCAGTATGTAAGGAATGAGAGAGAGAGTGTGAGTGTAAGAAACCAATCACAAGGCTTGAACCGAAATATTACCATGTAAGGATGATCAAGGTATATATGGGACCGTATATAAACCTACGGCAGTAGCGGCCAGAGAGAGATGTAATCCATGACAGCAAGAACTCAGGACCGGACCAGAAGCAGTAGAGCACTCCTGCAGACCCAAAGGGGCTTCAGGGACTCTCATCACCTAGTGGTTCAATCTCTAGAAAGCTGGAACCTGGCCAGCCTCAGTCACCTAAGATCGAAAGCAACATCTGCACCGGCAGCCTGTCACCAGTATGCATAGAATGTGTGTGTGAGTATAACTGCACAAATAAGGAAAGCAAGCAATAAATCAGCCCTCAGAACTGCTTTAATTCAACCTTTGTTTGTGATTATTTCTTGGCCTGATTCCAGGGAACTGGCAACAGTATCTGCCTAAACTGTGTAGGCATCATGGTTTTGAGGTTTCATCTGCAGTATAGAGTGTGTGTCAAGAGCAAACGGACAAAAGATAAACATTAGCAAATGGAAAATGAATGTAAGAATTTAAAAGCTTGTTCAGCCCTTTCAGTTATTGTGTTACCTGGCCTTGGGATTAGCCAAGGAATGAGTCCACGCAAACGGTGAACTTGAGGAGCACTGAGGTTTGTTTATTGGTGTGAGCTGAGCTTGTCTAATACAGCTATACTCTCACACGCATCACATTTATGCTGGCAGGCTGCAGGTGCGGGCATAGATGAATTTCGATTTTGCCAGTGGCTGAGGCTGGCCAGGCGAGAGCTGCCCAGAGATTGGCTGCAAGGCGATGAGAGTCCCTAGTCACGTCGGATCCACAGGAGGGCTCTACTGCTTCCAGTCCGGTCCTGAGTTTAGCGTGCTGTTACATTTCCTTGTTGGTACACCTGACCTGGCCGCCCAACTCGAGGTTTATACCTTCACCAAGATAACACCATCGTTCCATAAAAAGCGATATTTGCCTCTTTGTTTTGCCATTGGCTGTTACTCACACTATCTCACTCATTCCTTACATTAATTTATTACATATTCATAAGCATGAATACAAATTGATTATATAGAGCAATGCAGCTTTAAGCAAGCATCTAACATCACTGGGAACTTTCCGCTGCTTGTGGCTTTGTAACGGCATAACATGAAACTGTGCAGACTATACGCGAAAGAGTAAACTGGGGAGGGAAGGGGCACACCAGCTACAGAGAATGAAGAGTTTCTTATTTACTAATCTGGTTTCTTCAAGCCCCTTTAATTCAACAAGCATCAAGTCCCCTCACCAGCAGTGGAAGATGTGTTTAAAAATAAGGCTTTTTAAATGCTACTTCAAGGGACTGGTTATCCATAATCCCTGACTGGAACTTGACAAGAAATAGCAACGTAACTCTTCTGCTGATTGTCATTAGCAGGAATAAGGGCCAGGTTCATGTGCTATCTAGAAGCTATGTTTTAAATAAATAAAATACTTGGCTTGAGCCCCAACCTAAAAATCTTATTCTTTCCCAGGCATTAGGAACTTAAATTTAACCCCATCATCTTTGCAGCTACTTCTTCCTGCTCACAAGGACTCAGGAGTCCCTTGGAACATAAAACCACAACTATTTCTTTGTTTTGGAAAAAAACCAAATATTTAAATAGTTAGCCAATTTCACGTATTTCCTAAAATTTCTTGTACTCATGCTAAAAGTTTTATTTCAAAAGTTGAACTATTGTAGCTTTTGTTCTTTTTATGTGTAGAATCTATCAAAAACCAAGATATGCGGCCTTCAGTTGAGGCTTGCCAAATATGTGTGCTAGTTAAAGTAACCACAAATGTGTCTACAGTCTACTGATATCTGAAATGTTATGTACAAAACCTAGATAAGAAAGTGTGTGTAAAGGTAATATAAATATGAGCAAAACTGAGCTCAAAATTTGGAACGGAGTGAAGATATAATCACTGCAAGATTGTTCTCCAGATGGGTAATTATTAATGAAAGTTAGATCAGCAAAATTAATAAAACTAATTAATTCTGGTTACCTAACATCTTATCAATAACCAAAACCCTCAGCAACTTAAAACTAAAATTAGCAAAACCCAAATAGTATATAAAGGGGTATCGCTGACCCTACAATACCAGTTATTAGTTGCCTGGCTTATTGAGACAGCTCTTGAGTTTCTAATAATACTGTTAAAATCAAACCACTACAGCTTTACCTTATATCAGGGGTAGGCAACCTATGGCACGTGTGCCAAAGGCAGCACACGAGCTGATTTTCAGTGGCACTCACATTGCCTGGGTCCTGGCCACTGGTCCGGGGTGCTCTGCATTTAAATTTAATTTTAAATGAAGCTTCTTAAACATTTGAAAAACCTTATTTACTTTACATACTACAATAGTTTAGTTACATATTATAGACTTATAGAAAGAGACCTTCTAAAAACATTACAATGTATTACTGGCAAGCAAAACCTTAAATTAGAGTGAATAAATGAAGACTCGGCACACCACTTCTGAAAGGTTGCCGACTCCTGACTTAGATCTTAGTTCCTCTGTGCTGCTCACACATTGGGCATGGTACCTCAGGTTTTCTTAACACGAAACTATGGCACCTTACATTTTCCTATCTCCACGTAGATTCAGGAAATAAATCAACGGGGACACAGCTCTTCTGTCTGGTAAATGATTGGTACAAACAAGAGTGCTTTCACTCAAAAACCTTTTTTATTGAGAGTAAAGCACACCCCTAATAGCAATAGTCTCGAACTACCTAGACATAATTACCCAAACTCCAAGATGTAATTGAATGGTCAGTGGCAGGTTTTTGGTGGCCAGCCTTCCTCCCAGCTGCTGGGTAGTTGGATGTCAGCCTCCTAGCTCACAGAAAAGCTCTTCAAACTTCTCCAAAATTACCCACTCTGATTAATCTTTTCATAGGTTGCTTAAAACAAAGCTAATAACTCATAGTAACCCCTTGCTAACAATTTTCCTAACACCAGCAAGCAACTTCTAATCATAAAATCAGTAAAAACTCAGAATCAGGAACACTCAGCTCCAAGATCAGCCATCCACGCTTACACCCGTTCTCATGATTCTTTCAAGTTTACTTTCCATCCTTACCAGCAAAACTGCAGCTATTTCATATGCTTATATAAACATCAAGTTATTTCTACCTATGTGGTGTTCTCGCTTCCAGTTAGCAGTGGCTGAGTGCACAAAATGGCTGTGGTATTGTCAAATCAATTTCCTCTTGCAACAGGCAGTCCAGTTCCTTCACTGATTATGGTCACTCATGACGTATGGTATTGCTTCCCAGGTGATGCCAGCTCATTCAATAGCTTCTGTCGTCGTCTTCTGCCATATTTTTTTTGGCCTTCCTTGCTTTTTTTTTATTTTTTTTTCTTCTTTCCTTGAGTGCCTAATTCAGTGATTGCTTAGCATGTCTCCCATTCTCCATACAGTGTACATGTCCGGAGCACCTGAGCCTGCTTTCTTTAATAATATTCTCTAACATGTCCTGCTCTGTCAGCTTCCTTACTCATGTTATTTTGTTGTCTTTCCAGAAAATGTGTTGTATCTTTCTCAGCCATCTGTGATGGACAGCCTCCAATCTTTTTTTTTTTTGTTAGCCATGGTCATCGGCAAAGCATCTACTCCGTACAGTAGCATGCTCAGGGATATTGCATGGTGTAATCTGACTTTTAGTTTGGTGTGGAAACCTCTGTTTGACCAGATGTTGTTCATCCTTCCAAAAGTGGTATTTGCTTATCTTAATCTTGTATGAATATCTTTATTGCAGCCACCTTCTAATGCCACCACACCCACAGAAAGAAGAACTCTGCTATCTTTGTGATTTCTTTTCCATGCATGTACCCCTTTGCATCTGTTGTCCAGTTTCGTATCTTAATTGTGGCTCTCTCTGCATATCCTGTCAGTCCGATTTTTGCTGTTTCCTGTTCTGCCTCTGATGTAAGGGCAGTCATTCCCTTCTACGTCACACTTGGTAAAGCAAAGCCTTCAGCAAAGTCAAGGTCATTTACTTCATCTCCACTAACCCACTTTATACCATCCACTATCACTTGTTCCCCACTTCATCACCAACTCTATTTCTAATACAAAGAGGACTGGTGATAACACACAGCCTTGTCTAACTGCAGTCACAATGTCAAACCACTTACCCAGGCCTGTATCCAATCTTACTGTGCATCTACTTCCATCATATTAACTGCTTATTATGTTGATAAGCTTGTGCAGTATCCCATTGCTTCTAGTAAAATTCAACGTGGTCTCTCTGTGGACACTATCAAATGTTTTCCTAAAATTGATGAAGTTGATTAAGATGGGTTTTTGCCAAACAGTATTTTTTTTTTATATGTGAAAGAGCCAATATGTATTTCAAATTGGATCTCCTGCATAGAATCAAGCATGTTCGTCTCATAATATTCAATCCACTGCTTCTTCATTCTATTCAGCATAACAATAGCCAATACTTTGCCCAGGATTGAGATAGCAGTACAACACCTCTCCAGTTTGTGCACGAAGACCCCCTTTTTTTGGCAATGCCACAATAATGCCATCTTTCTAGTGGTGTACCACTTGTTCTTTCACCCATATTTTGTTAGAGTTCTGTTGACTACTCTATAAAAACTTGACCTTCTGCCTTTAATATCTCTGCTTGAATTCTGTCAACCCCAGTAGCTTCTTCTTGTTTGAAGCCTTTGATGGCTGCTTTAATTTCATCAGGTGTTATTGGTTCCTCTTCTATTTCTAACTTAGAATTGGCATTTCCTTCAAATCTGTGCATGATCATTAGCTCTAGACAGTTTAATATGGAACCAAAATGTTCTTTCCAGAGTCTGGCTTGTTCTTCATGCATTTTCAGCATTTGCCTCAGAATTTCTCATGGGCAACACCTATGATGGTCTGATTTTTCTGGAGAGGTCTTTCATTATTCTGTAGAGCTGCCTGAAGTCTCTCCACTTCTGTGCTGCTTCCCCTGCCTCTGCAGCTTCTCCTGGAAAAAAAAAAAATGGTTATTCACCCTCTTGTAACTGTTGTTCTTCGAGATGTGCTGTTCATGTCCATTCCAACCAGGTGTGTGCACACTGTGTGCAGGCCAGCCAGAAGATTTCCCCTTAGCAGCATCCGTAGGGTTGGCCTGGACACCCCCTGGAAGTAGTCCCTTCATGGAGCCCAATATAGGGCTCTGCCAACCCGCCATTCCCCTCAGTTCCTTCTTGCCAGCTACTCCGACAGAGGGGTATGAAGGTGGCTATTGGAATGGACATAAATAACAAATCTCGAAGAACAATTATGAGAAAGTGAATAACCGTTTTTCTTCAAGTGATTGTTCATGTCCATTTCAACCAGGTGACTAACAAGCCAAAGCTCAGGAGGTCAGAGTCATGCACCGATTGGAGAACAGCTCATCCAAAGGCCGCATTGCACTATGCAATTACACAACAGGCCAGAGACTTTGTGAACGTATGTATCAAGGACCACGCAGCCACCTTTCAGATTTCCTGGGTAGGGAATCTGTGCCAGGAATGCCTCAGAGAAGGCCTGGGCCCTGGTGAAGTGAGCAGTAATCGGCGGAGCAGGCAACTTTGCCAGGCAGTAACACTCCCGAATGCAGGATGTAATCCAAGACGAGATGCGTTGAGAAAAGACAGGGAGGCCCTTCATTCTGTCTGTCATGGCCATGAAAAAAGTTGGATGGACTTCCAGAAAAGCTTAGTCCTCTCTATGTAGAAGGCGTGTGCCCTACGTACATCCAGCGAGTAAAGCCTGCGCCCCCTATCTCAGAGTGTGGCTTGGGGTAAAACACTGGGAGGAAGATGTCCTGGCTCATATGGAATTTGAGACAACCTTAGGGAGAAAGGCTGGGTGAGGTCTGAGTTGGAGCTTGTCCTTACCAGATGGAGAACCTTTTCCACTTGGCAAGGTATGTTGCCCTGGTGGAGGGCTTCCAACTGCCAAGGAGAACTTGCCTAACTTGATTGGAGCAGGACAGCTCCACGGTGTTTAGCCATGGAGCATCCAGGCCGTGAGGTGGAGCGTTTGGATGCCTGAGTCAGCCATGGCCCCGGCACAATCAGGTCTGGGACCAACGGTAGGGTGAGTGGTGCTGCCACAGACAATTCCAGGAGAGACATGAACCAGTGCTGGTGCGGCCACGCCGGCACTATCAGTATGATTCAGGCCCAGTCCCTGAAGATCTTGAGATGCACCTTGTGGACCAGCGGTATTGGTACGAACGTGTAGAGCAGGTGGACCCCCAAAGGGGAAGGAAGACATCCGTGACGGACCCCGGGCTGTGATTCATGAAGGAGAAGAACAGTTGACATTTCCTGTTGCTGCTATTGGAGAACAGGTCTATCTGGGAAGAGGCCCAGAGATGGAAGATTGAGCTCACTATGTCTGGCCAGAGGGATCACTCGTGGCCATGAACGGTCCAACTGAGACTGTCCATCAGCTCCTTCTGCACTCCTGGGAGGTATGACACCTGCAGGTGCATCGAGTACTCTATGCAGAAGTCCCACAGCATGAAGGCTTCCCAGCACAGGTGAGAGGAGCGTGCACCCCCATATTTGGTGATATAGAACATCGCCAAGGTGTTGTCCATGAGGACTGAAACGCACCTGCCTGCTATGTGCGTTTTGAAAGCCTGGTATGCCAGGCACACCGCTCTCAACTCTCTGACATTGAAATGCAGAGCAAGGTCCGCCCGAGACCAGCGGCTTTGAGTCCTGAGGTCTCCTAGATGAGCTCCCTAGCCCAGATCCAAGGCATCTGTCATCAATGAGAGAGATAGTTGATGGCTGGCAAAGCACTCACACACAAACCACTTGTGGGTTGAGCCACTACAAAAGGGAGTTCAACACCGGGTGGGGCAGGGTTATGATGCTGCCCAGAGCGTCCCGGGCTGGCTGATACACCAATGTCAGGCAAGACTGGAGTGGAGAAGTCTGAGTCTGGCGTGTTGTACCACACAGGTGCACACAGCTGCGTGCTCCAGCAGTTCCAGGCAGTTCCGAGCTATGGTCGTGGAGAACTGAGGCCCTGTATAATGTCCCTCATTGAGTGAAACCTGGTTTCCGAGAGGTTCGCCCCTGGCTTGAGTCGAGTCTAGGACTCTTCCTATGAACCCTATACTCTGCACCGGGGACAGAGTGGATTTGGCCTCGTTAAGGAGATGACCTACTTCAAGGAAAGTCCTTCTTATGAAATTGACCTAATCCTCCACTTGGGCTCTGCAGTGGCCCTTGATCAGCCAGTCAAAGTAAGGGAAAACCTGTATCTGGCGCTTGCGCAGAAACACCGCGACGACTGCTATGCATTTGGTGAACACTCGAGGAGCTGCTGACAGTCTGAAAGGGAGGATGGCAAACTAATAGTAGCCGCTGCTCAGAACAAATTTGAGGTAGCATCTGTGATGTGGGACTATTGCAATGTGTAAATATGTGTCCTTCAAGTCGAGGGCAGCGTACCAGTCTCCTGGATCCAGTGAGGGGATAACGGAAGTTAGCAAGACCAGGAGGAACTTGAGTCTCTTTACAAACTTGTTGAGCAGCCGCAGGTCCAGCATGGGTCTGAGGTCCCCCTTGGCCTTCGGTATTAGGAAATATCCAGAGTAGAATCCTTTGCCCCTTAGCTCCTGAGGAACCTCCTCCACTGCCCTCACCAAGAGAAGGGACTGCACTTCTAATTCAAGAAGTTGCTCATGAGCGGCGTTCCTGAAGATGGACAGGGAAGGGGGTTGGAGGGGCAGGGAAGGGAGCACAGAATTGGATGGAATATCCCCTCTTTACCGTATGGAGCACCCAGTGGTCCAAAGTAATTCAGGACCAGGCACAGCAGAAAGGGGATAGACAAGACGAGAAGGTAAGAGGAGAAGGATCCAAAGTCCGTACTGGTGAGCCATCCTTGACTGCACCTTCAAAAGGGCGGCCAAGGCCCGGATGGAGGCCTGGGCTGGCCAGAGTTTTGCCCCGAGGAGGAATGTCTCCTCCTCCTACTCCTGCTCTGCCTACCTGGAGCATCCTGGCGGTTCTGCAGCTGGTAAGGCTGTGGGGCAGGCTGAGGCCTAAAATGCCTGTGCTGGGTAGCCAATGTGTGGAGCCCCAGAGAGCGCAGAGTAGCCCTAGAGTCCTTCAAACTGTGAAGTCTCTATCAGTTTTTTCCAGAGCAGAGGGAGGACCCTTTGAAAGGGAGGTCTTGTATGGTCTGCTGGACCTCATGGAGCAGTCCAACTATAAAGAACAACTATTAACTAACTGAGAAACTATGTACATGGTATGCTATCAGACACTGCTAAAGTGTTGCTAGAGGAGCGAGTGAAATTCCAGCTAACCGTCACTGGCAGTAAGAAGGACCTGAGGGGGCGGAGGTCAGCAGGGCCCTATATTGGGCGCCATGAAGGTGCCACTCCAGGGGGCGCCCAAGATGACCCTACAGATGCTGCTAAGGGAAAATTTTCCAGTTGGCGTACAC
This sequence comes from Chelonoidis abingdonii, assembly GCF_003597395.2. Lineage (NCBI taxonomy): Eukaryota > Metazoa > Chordata > Testudines > Testudinidae > Chelonoidis > Chelonoidis abingdonii. The sequence goes on from NC_133777.1 coordinate 23,643,959, forward strand.
GCAGCGCGCACACACCTGGTTGGAATGGACATGAACAACCATTCAAAAAAGAACCATGTTTATCTTGCCTGCATCTCTTGTCTTTTTCTCCATATATTGCATATGCCTCTAACACTTCTGCCCGCATCTCGCACTGTTCCTTTTTTACCTTCAGTGCTGCCCGTTCATCGATCACTGCCTATGTTCAGATGTAATCCAAGCACTCTTCAGAGAATCCACTACTTCCTCTGCTATCTCCATAAATTTTTCTTCTAGTTTGGCCCTCTGTCTTCCACACTTATCAGCCTGGTCATGTAAAACAATGGAACAGTTGCTAAGTGCAATCTGATCTGCATTTCTTTGATTCTGAACTTATCTACAGCTATAACACTAAAAGGTAATGATCTGAGCTAACATTGCTTCTCTGATGACTATGACACCCCACAAAAAAGATTCCATCTCTTAGATATACACCCAGTTGCATTCACTGGTGATGTCCTTGTGAGACTGTAAAACCTCTTGCTGGAAGAAACTGCTTCTTATCTTTAGAGTGTTTGTACCACAGAGATTCATGAGCTGGTTGCCATTATCAGTTCAGATGCCTTCCGCTGCTGAGCCTATCACTCTTTTCCAGTCAACAGAGTTGTTGCCAATTTGTGCACTGAAGCCACAAATCATCAATTTGATGTCACAGTTAGGCATGTCATCCAAAACATTCTATGAGCAGGTGCAGCAAGTATCCTTTTCAGTATTATCTACTGTGTTTGCTGATGCATATACAAGGATTATTGTATATTTGAAAGGTCTTATTTGCAGCTGGCTGGTACTATTTGGTCATTCACTGGCTCCCAAGTCAACACGGTCTTCACTGTAATGTTATTCAGAATAATTCCTATACCTGTTCTGTGCGTTCGTCCTCATCAATAAGATTGTAGAGCCATCAGACACCATCTTGCTACTCTGACCTTTTCATCTCACGGATACAAAGTATCGACGATATGTTTTCAATTCTCACGTAACGTGCCAGCTTTCCTATACTATGCAGGGTACATATATTCCCCGTCTCTATTCTTGTTACAGACTTAGTCTTCAGGATTTGATGTCTCAAGATCTCAGCTTTCATTAAGATCTAACTGCTTGGGTTTTGAGCTCTATCTGCAGCTACTCCCCTCAACTTTTGGCTTAATTGAACTGTTTCTGGTGCAGTAAGATTTTACATGAGTGGGTAGCTAACCCAGATACAGAACTCTCATCTTTTATCTGGGCTTGGTTCTGGCATTGTTGCTAACCAAAGTAGCTCTTTAAAAAGTAAAATACAAATCATCCCAATACAGAAAATACAGAATGGGATATTATCGAAAGACTGCCAACAAAATAGTAGGTAAAAAACCTACAGTAGAATTTTATCTGTATAGTGTTAATATACACATTTATAATTTGCACATAAATTAACTTTTCCCTTCATTTCTCTAATATTCAGAAGTCTCTGTGAGGTCTCAAACTATTAACAGTTTACTATCTTCAAAATAATGTGCTTAAATTTACTTGTATATTACAAAATATCAAAATTAAATTATGCCATAATTGCCAAATTACTGAATTTTGAGGACAAGGAAGTAAATAAACATGTTTGTTTTCTAGGGTTTTCCAGTCAAAGTGCACTAAGAAGATTTTACTACGGCATTCTCTGAACCAGCCCTGACACTGAAAACACCAACAGTACTCAGATATACAACATACAAAGAACTGGTACCCCCAGAAAGGCTAGTATTAATGAAGCACAATATAGAGGACTGGCTGGTCAAAGCTGAAATCCTTGTCAAATCTGTAACAATGTAAAATGATATATAAGAATGTCAAAAGGGCTGCCTTTATAATTTCATAGAAGTTGGACATCTCTTTCTCAACCCAAGTTGTGGAGAATGCACTTGAGGAACAAACATCAATGGAAGTCTTTTTTAATACATGCAACATAGATTTTTATTGCAGTCTTATACCAAAACACACAGAAGTCTCAGAAGCGGTCTATTTCTTGCATCCAACTGTGACGTTCTCTCTGGTGTTATCTGGACTGGTGATCTGCCATGTCACTCCAATCCACAACTCCGGGAGCCAGCCTTACCCTGCTCTGCTGTGAGAACGCCCACTCTTGGGCCATTCACGCACAGCCTCTGGAATGCAAACTGCTCCTAACTACTTGCAATCAAATGATGCTAGCCAATATCTCCGGTCCCAGACAAACCCTAGGAATCTCCATCTTGTAGTATCCAGTCATGCCCTCCGGACGCTGCAAACTTATATAAGTTCGTCAATTTAACATATATGTCATGTCCCAGGCTTGTTATCCCAAGGGGAGCCACTGACATACTTCAAACTAAATGCACGGCTTCAACCAGAATAAACAAATTTATTAACAACAAAGATAGATTTTAAGTGATTATAAGTCAAAAAATAACATGTCAGATGTGGTCAAATGAAATAAAAGCGAAATGCATTCTAAACTAACACTTTCAATGCCCTTACAAACTTAAGACGCTTCTCACCACAGGCTGGCTGGTTGCTCTTCAGCCAGGCTCTCCCCTTTGATCAGCATTTCAGTCGCTTGGTGTCGTGTCTGTAGGTGTAGGTGGGAGAGAGAGGAAGAGCATGGCAAATGTCTGTTCCTTTTATCATGTCTTTCTCCCTTTTGGCTCCCTCTCCCTCCTCCCCCTGACCCCTTTATAGTCAGGTAAGCATTACTGAATCTCTCCAAGCAAGGCTGAGCAATTCCCCAGGTGAGTCATTGCATTGCAGCTCCCCTGCTGGACAATGGCTGTTGATAGGTTGTTTGACACCCCACCCAGGCATTGATTAACTTCCTTGCTGTTGCCACTGGGGAGCTAATATCTGGCTGATTCCCACAACTTACAGCACGTTTTAGTGAAAACCATACTATACAATTCTCATAACTTCATATGCATTAGTGATATACCTATATGGGTAGAAAAATGACTTTCAGCAGATCATAACCTTTCCCCCATACCTTACAAGGCATGCTTTATACACAAGATCACGGTTACATGAAAATGAGGAATATGGGGATTACAGCACGCTCCCTCAAGGTATAGAATGTCACACCAACCCTACGAAAATCTGGGCAACTATTCTGTAATGCTTTACAGAAAGGAGAGGTAGCGTGTTTAGCAGATATGCATAGAGCAGCAGTAAGTGGGGCAATACATTCCTGATGTCCTACCAAAGAGAATAGGAAAGTCAACTTGTCTATCTGATTATGTAGGCAGAACTAGGAGCATCATTTACATCTCAAACTAAGTGTGATGACCAAGTTACAAGCCAACAGCCACGTGACAGCGTAGGACATTTGCGAAGTAGACAGGCAGATTTCTAAAGTTAATGCATAGTAGCCAGGTGGGTGGCCATAGACTGTGTTAGGTGAAAACTGGTTACAAACCTTAAAAGGAATGAGGTCCTCAACTCCCATTTAATTTCAATGGGGTTTGGGCACCTAAAGCCCATAGGCTACTCTGAAAATCCCAGAGTAAGAAATTGTATCACATTATCCTGAAGACATTCTTCCACATTTTGCTGTGTGACAAAAGTAATCGCATAAGAGGAATGTGGGGGAGAGGAAGGAAATATTATTCTAGCTCATGCCATTTTAATTCATGATGTAGTATAAACAGGTTATACCACTTGTAAGCAAATCTAGGTCATTGCTAGAATAAACAGTCATTTTTCAACATATTAGACAGCAAGTTAAGTTTCAAGGAAGAATTAAGATCCACAGATTCCAAAGATCACCTAGTCTGACCTCCTGTATAACACTGGCCAGAGAACTTTCCAGAAATAATTCCTAGAGCAGATTTTTTAAAAAAGCATTCAATATTGATTTAAAAATGGTCAGCAATGGAAAATCAACCACCACTCTTGGTAAACTGTTCCAATGGTTAATTACCCTTGTTACCCTGAAAATGGATGTATGGTTTCTCTAGAATATAACTAAATCTGTTCTCATTATGTATGGGTCTCCAGGGTGGCTAAGGAAGTACTTGGAAGATATGGATATAAAACTTTCCGATAAATGACTGACAAACAGTATTCTTTCCACAACATGGCACCTTTTTATTGGTGCAAGCAACAATCCCTGACACAATAACAACCAAAAAACAAATCCCTTACAATAAATTAAAGAGCACCCCAAGTTGCAATAATATGCATTTGAGATTATCCTAGGTAGCTGCACCTCACTTCAGATAGCCAGTCTTTCACAGGTCACTGACAGCAGTTCTTATATGTTCTTTAAGTCTTATATATGTAAATTCCTCCCACAATTAACACACATTCATACAACTTTATTAATGCCCTCACACACACACTAACATGATACTATAACTATCACTTGAACTTCGCCTGACACACTTACTCCATTTACTGACTATGCTGCAAGGTCTCTCCTGTGCTCGCTCTCTCTCTCTCTCTGTGCTACTGTACACTCTCCAATTAATGGTGAAGCTAAGTTGGCAACGTTCTGTGCAGGTGATCAGTCTCCACAGGACATTGATGGCAGCAGTTCTTCTATCTTCTCAGCTCTCTGCTCAACTCCTGTGACAGGTCAAGACTCCCTCTGCTGCTGTTTTTCCAAGAGTGTTCTCTTCTTAACTGTGAGCTATCAACTGACACACTGACCTTTATACCATTTCTCAATTCTATTTTTAGACACATGATATCATTCTACTTGTTTACCTTATTGTGCTGTCAGTTCTATTTTTAGCCTGACACTGTCATTTACCTCACAGTGGCATGATCTACTGAATCACTGGTTGTTTCACATCTTTTCCTCACCAATTTGGTTTTCTTGCCATTCTATATTTAGTGCTCTGTGACCTGCAGCTTCCATCTACTGATGGAATGACTCTTGCTTATTTAAAATGGAAACCAGGAATCTAGGGATTTTAAACTGGAGTTTCTATGGTATCACGCTCACTGTCAATTTATGACTGATTTCCAGTCTGAATTTGTCTAGCTTCAACTTCCAGCCATTTGACTGTGAAAGAAGAATAGAAAAACTGAAGGTGTACTATGATTCATTGAGAGAGTGCTATATTTTCTCATATCAATTCAGCAGGTCACACAAACACAGATCTAAAGAGAATGTTCCACTTTGAAGGAGTCAGATAATGTGGCTTCTATTTCCTAGTCTGAAAATTACTTGCTACTTAGACTTGGAAGTCTATACTAGTGACTTAACCTAATGCGTCTATGCTGGAATTATTAATATTTGAAATTAGGGCTGTCAAGTGATTAAAAAAATCAGTCATGATTAATCGCACTGTTAAACAATAACAGAATACCATTTATTTAAATATTTTGGATGTTTTCTACTTTTTCAAATATATGGATTTCAATTACAACACAGAATACAAAGTGTTTGCAATGTAAAAAGACAAAAGAAATAGTATTTTTCAGTTCATCTAAGTACTGTAATGCAATCTCCTTATCATGGAAGTTGAACTTACAAATATAAAATTATGTACAAAAATACTGCATTCAAAAATATAAAAATGTAAAATTTTAAAGCTTGCAAGTCCACTCAGTCCTACTCCTTGTTCAGCCAATCGCTCAGACAAACAAGCTTGTTTACATTTGCAGGAGATAATGCTGTCTCCTTGTATACAATGTCACCTAAAAGTGAGAACAGATGTTCTCGTGGCACTGTTGTAGCCAGTGTCACAAGATATCTACATGCCAGATAAGCATGCTTCAACCACCATTCCAGGGGACATGTGTCCATGTTGATGACAGGTTCTCCTTGAAAACCATCCAAAGCAGTGTGGACTGATGCATGTTCATTTTCATTATCTGAGTCAGATCCCACCAGCAGAAGGTTGATTTTCTTTTTTGGTGGGTCAGGTTCTACAGTTTCCGCAACAGAGTATTGCTTTTTAAAAACTTCTGAAAGCATGTTCCCTACCTCTTCTCTCTCAGATTTTGGAAGGTACTTCACATTCTTAAATCTTGGGTAGAGTGCTGTAGCAATCTTTAGAAATCTCACATTAGTACCTTCCTTGCGTTTTGTGAAATCTGCAGTGAAAGTGTTCTTAAAATGAACAACGTGCTGGGTCATCATTCTGAGTAACTGTCTTTAAAAAAAAACACTTTTATCTAAGTGGTTTGGTCAGTGGAAAGTATTAGTGTTTAGTGTTAATACAAAAGTGTCAACTTGACACAAGTTTTCAGAAAAGAAAACATAACTGCTATAACATGAAATACATGGCAGAATGTGGGTGAAACAGAGCAGATGACATACAATTTTCCACCAAGGAGTTCAGTTACAAATTTAATTAATGCATTTTTTTAAACGAGCGTCATCAGCATGGAAGCATGTCCGTTGGAATGGTGCCGAAGCATGAAAGGGCATACAAATGTTTAGCATATCTGGCATGTAAATACCTTGCAATGCTGGCTATAAAAGTGCCATGCAAATGCCTGTTCTCACTTTCTGGTGACATTCTTTACAAGAAGCAGGCAGCATTATCTCCTGTTAATGTAAACAAACTTGTCTGTCTTAGTGATTGGCTGAACAAGAAGTAGGACTGAAGTTTTACATTGTTGTGTTTTTGAGCGCAGTTATGTAACAACAAGAAAAAAAAAATCTACATTTGTAAGTTGCACTTACAGGACAAACAGGTCGCACTATTGTACTTGTATGAGATGAACTGAAAAATACTATTTCTTCTGTTTATCATTTTTATGGTGCAAATATCTGTAATCAAAATATACACTTTGATTTCAATTACAACACAGAATACAAGATATATATGAAAATGTAGAAAAACATCCAAAATATTTAATACATTTCAACAGGTAGTCTCTTGTTTAACAGTGCGATTAAAACTGCGATTAATCGTGATTAATTTTTTTTTGAGTTAATTGCGTGAGTTACCTGTAATTAATCAACAGCCCTACTTGAAATTGATATTAATATAGGAAACCACCAAAAACTAATGTAACCATAAATTCCTTTGTTAAATCCAATTACTCTAAACATGCCCCAAAAGCCTAAATAATAAGCAATTTACTACATCCAAACAGTAATAAAATGTTTATAAACCTTTGATCAAGATACTTAAACAGCCTAAATTCAGGGCTGCTTAGATCCATATTGGCTGGCTCCCAGTCAAGTAGGTATTAGCAATGAACTCTTTAAGAATTTACTTTTTATACCCTTTAACAAATGATGTCATTGCCAATTACTGGCTTCAACTAAAAGCCAATGTGAGACAATTAACCTTTATTTCTAATCTAAATCTAGGTAAGATTTACAACCTCCTTTCTTCCCAAGGCCTTTCCTCCCTATCTCTTCCCCTCCTTCTTGCTGACCAACAGAAGAGTAGGAAAGTTTGTGCTTGTTTCTTTTAAGACAGTTTTTATTTGTCTTGTTACTGCAGCTCTTTATTTTACTAGTTACTTTTTGAACCAACATCCTTCCCACACTGCAAGTAATACTACTCATTATTCTCTTGGCTTTCTTTTACTTGCTGATTGTGGTTTGTAAGGAAAAGGCCCAAACAATAAGCAGACATTTTCTTACGAAATTAAAGTTAGCTTAAATTTGGTTAACTGTCCTTACAGTCAGTTTCTCCATCTGTTAGGATATGAAATAATAATATCTACTCACTTCAGAAGAGTTTGTAAAGTACAGAGATCGGGGAGATGAAAGGCACTACAGGAATGCAAAGTATTTTTAAGAATGGAAACCAACGTACGGCTGTTCTTAGAAAATATTTGTTATGGTGATTGCATGGCAATTATTAAAACATTGCACAGGCTCTTTTGGAATAGGCTTACATGAGAGGTTTTGTTATTTAACACTCCGAACTGTAGTCTAATCAACTTCAAGTGCTACATCTGCTGCTGAGCCCCTACTGTCAATTTTAGTCATTTGAAAACCACATTTTTAATTTCCTCACACCCTTGTTCTGTGGAAATCCTATGCATACATGTTGGCATCTGTTAACTAACCAACTATCTATGGCAGTGCTTCTCAACGTTGTGCTGCCGCTTGTTCATGGACAGCCCCTGGCAGTCCGAGCCGGTTTGTTTACCTGCCGCGTCCATAAATTCAGCCGATCATGGTTCCCACTGGCCACAGTTTGCCGCTCCAGGGCAATGGGGGCTGCGGGAAGCGGCATGGGCCAAGGGATGTGTTGGCCGCCCTTCCCACAGCCCCCACTGGCCTGTAGCGGTAAACCACAGCCAGTGGGAGCCACGATCAGCCAAACCTGTGGATGCGGCAGGTAAACAAACCAGCCGAGACAGCCATGGGCTTTCCCTGAACAAGTGGTGGGCCGACTTTGAGAAGCACTGATCTATGGGGATGTGGAGGGAAATCACTGAAACTAAGTATACATAAAATACTGTCAAAAGCAAAATTCTCCTCTAATCTTAGGTGCTACCTTTAACATTAAATTACTCCTGGGAGAATTCTGCACGACTGCACATGCGCAGAATTTATGTTTCCCTCAAAAGCAGTCATGTGACCCTCCCCAGCAGTATGTTTTGGGTGCCCAGAGCGGCCGGCAGAGAGGTAAATCACTGTAGGGTGGGGATGGGACTGGGGAAGATCTGGCTGGTGCCTCCTAGCCTGTGCTGGGCTCAGCTGTTAGTCCTGGCTCGGATGGGGGGGATGGAACTTCCTCTTCCACTGCACAGTATCCAAGGCTGGGTCAAATCACCCTCCAATTTCTCCCCCAAATTCCTCCTCACACACACACACTTACTCAGTGATTTCTGCACTCATCACTCCTCAGCTGCAGGGGGAGGGATCAATGAACAGGGAGCTGCTCCCCCATCTGTCCAACACCTGTGCATCCAGACTTTCATACCCAGACCCTTCTGTCAAGCCTCACCAATCCCACACCCAGAACCCTCCCCCACAACAAGCTCCACTCACCCTGCACCTGGACCATCCCAACAAGCCACTTGCACCCAGATCCCCACCCTAGCAAGCCCCAACCAGCTGAATCTGGATCAGAACCCCACTGAGCCCTACTCCCCCAGCATCTGGCTCCCCCACTGAACTCCCCAGACTCCGCTGCTGAGCTCTATTCCCCATACATTCAGACCCCCCTATTGAGTCCCAACCACTTTCACCTGGACCCACTGCAGAGTCCCATTACCGTTGCACTCAGACTCCCCCAAAGAGTGCCCCTGTGCATCTACATCTCCCCAACACACACACAGATTCTCCATTGAGCCACCCGCACTCAGACTGCCCCACACAGAGCCCTCTCAACTCACACCTGGATTCTCCCCACACTTGGATCCTGCCTTGCTGAGCCTGCCTGCCCGCACCTGGTATACCTGACACAGAGAGGCATGGCTCTGGGGTGTTTCTGGAACAAGCTCGGTCCTTGAGCTGTGTCAGGGTTGGGTGCAGCCTTACTGCTGAGTCCGTGTCCGGGGAGGGGCTACCATTAAGGTTTTGCATTAGAGAGCAAGTTGTCTTCACTGATGTAATAAAAATCGGTAACTTGTGAAATTGAAAACTACAAAAGTACTTATCAGATGCAGAGTAATCAAATCCCAGGATCTTTTTTTTTTTTTTTGTATTTTAAAAAAGACTCCTAGCCACAATTTTTTAAAAATGGGTTTGTTTTGTTCTTTACATATTATTCTGTATGTACCACCTCAAACAATCCAGTGTGAAAATTTAAACTATCTGAATTTTAATTTTTATGTTCTCTTTTGTCGCATTTTGACAAAAAAGTGTTTAAACTTTTATTTTTTGGAAATGAAATAAAAGCTTTGCTTTAACTCTAAGATCACTGCCACCATAATGGTTACAATCAATTTCTATCAATTTGAATAGATTTGTTCGGCAGTTTGAATTCATGGAATTTACATTACTAACTTGTAGAAATGTGCGCTCTATTAATAAAAAACCTGAATGAACATAAACAATCTACAAACTGTATACAAAAGGTTCTCAACTGTGGATAATGGACTACCAGTAGTTCACATTGCACTAGTTGTCTTCCTTCATTCCTGCTTCCAAACTGAATGGATACAAGCAAAAATGCCTAAAAAACTTAACCTTTCCATGTAAGCAATTAGAACACTTGTCACAGAAATGTAGTATAATCTTAAGTAGGAAGAGAGGTGGTCCTCCACAATCTCTGTATTAAAATGCAAGCTACATTATGAAACAGCTGGATAACCGCTCTATACAAAGTGCATTGAATTGTAGTCACATGGAGTAGTGAAAGGTAGTCAACTGGTACATCTTGGGGAGGAGAAATTTTGTCTGAAGACAACAGGGCACACCAGTCCTCTTATAAAAAGTACTATTGGATATTTAACATCTATACCAATCAACGAACCTCTCAATTCAATGGGACTCTGGCATTAGATAATGATCTAAGATGGACACAGGAGTACAGGAGAGTTTCCATGCCACGGAACTATTTGAATGTGACCTGCAAAGTATTTAAAAAATAAAATGGGGCTTGTACCTTACTTGCTTCCTTGTGACCTAAAGAGAACGAAAGTTTTATATTGCTCTTCAAAGATAAAAAGCAAACAGGAATATCAAGTTTAGTTTCCCACAATTTTAAGGAAGGACCTCGGGAAAACCCTACAGATGATTCTAACTTCTAACTTGTTAATTTAAAGGGCAAGGAAGCTGAATCTTTAACACACACTATCATAACCACAGTACTAATTCGCTGCTGAAGTTAATGGCTATTATCCAGATATGTGAGACCAACCAGAGTCACTAAAAATTATAGATATTAATTATATCAACCATTATGGGTTAACAAATTTTGTATCGTTGAGAGGAAGGGTGTAACAATATACCCAGTTATGGACAGATAAAATACTAATTAGCAAAACATGATGTCATTTGAAATAGGAAACTGCTGTATGAGTCTCTGCTAAAGTTACATTATTGTTTGATTAAATTTCTGGATTTAAACAAGTCTAATTATTAATGGACATTAAATGATTTATTGGAATATAAAGTTGAGAATGTTGAGACCGGTATCTAAAGAAGAGATCATATCTGGCTCTCAGAATTTTTAGCAAATGTGACCTAAGATACCATGATTTTTCAGAATGACTACAACTGGATATTATTGGACACCTGAATGGGTCTATGACAGAAGTTATGTTTTTTTCAGCCAGTGCGTTCTGGAGGAGGCACTATGAAAAAGGAACAGAAATCCCCATGGATAAAGACTATTCCCAAATGCCAAAACAATACACCAGGACATTGTGTCTTGAGCTAAACACCAAGATGTTGCTGTGGTCACATCACTTCTGATGCAAACACCCTAGAGAAAGATTGGAATCATAATTTTGGATGTGACTAATCCTCTCTCTCAAAGTTCTGCATGGAGGAAGTCTGCCAAGGAGATCCAGAAATAACACAGCATAAAAAGATCTTTACAGAACTCTGAACTGATTTCTCTTTCTACAACCAATTACTGCCAAACGCCATCTTGAGATAGGGAATACACTTCCATGCCGCTTTTGCCTGGTAAGTAGAGAGGCTCATATATGTACTTTATTTTATTAAGCAATGGCTCAATTAACTGAAGTTAAATGTTTTGCAGAAAGTAAGTCTGTGCTTATCTATAGCAAAGATCATTTTTTTGTCATTTTTTTGATAATTTTCTGCAACTTTGGGTTCCATGTGTGATGTGCCCAAGTGGGAGAGTAGAAAGGCATGTCTATGAAAGTTATTAATAATATTTTAATAATTAAACAGTCTATATTCCTAATTACAACTTTAGAATTGTTTAGTTGACACAGTGCAACCAAACTTTATCAGTGTGAATGACAGGGTCCTGTCAGAGTTTATGTTGATAACATTCCCTTTTGTAAATATATTAAAATGATTCAGTAAGTTACCACTGTGTCCAATGATAAGAAGTACGTTATAAGACATCGATAAATGAAACTAATAATTCTCAATACAATTTCTGTATTTTCTTATATTCATTCTATAAACACTTATTTAAACCATCTTTATTTCCTGTTCTGTAACTTCTAGTAGTATCATAATATTTGCTTTTGTTTAATAAAATGCATAAATTCACAAGAATTTTCAAGTCTGTAGTTTAGCTAAGGCAACCAACTGAGGTCTTCAATAATGATGATACAGGTAGTTTATTTGTTACTTTACTTAACATTTGTTCAGTCCCACATCTACTCTGTTGGTTCTTACAAAGAACAAAAGAAAACAAAAGAATATAAAAGTCTGGCAAAAAACAAAAGCACCCTGCCCTTGTCATTTTTTTTTTTTGACTCTTGTGACATCACCATTTCACTAGCTCTCCTGGATTCAGAGAACCTTTCTGGATATACAGGACCTGAGGCCTGGTAAAAGCTCTGCTGTGGAGGGCACTATACCAGAGCAAAGGTGACAAACTGTACATTTATTCCTGTTCCAAAACAGGAATAGCTATACCAGTATAAAGTGCCTTTATACCAATGTAACTGTGCCCAGTCTCGGAAGGGTTTTACTGTTTTAGCCATAGCTAGTACCTGGTACAATTTGCTAGTGTAGACAAGCACTTAATTTTGAATGTTAAATAAATACAAGCCGAATCCCTTCCCCTCACTCTCTCCCTTTTGGGGGAAGCAAATAAAATTCAGGCCTTTGCCCCTCTGAAAATTGAGAAGTCCTGTGTCTCTTATCGTGGCAAGCCATCCATTTACCACCTTATGCATGGTGCCTCCCATCACAAGTACCTTCAAGCCACCGTGCACAATTTCACTCTCACAATTTCGAGTGGGGATGATTTGCAGGGTAGGAGGGAGCTCCAGCTGCATACAGGGCAGAAGGAAAACACGGGGAACAGATGTGCCCGCTGCAGCCCGGGCATCACACGGGGGGGGGGGGGAAGAGGAGAGGGTGCTCCCACTAAACACACCTAAGGAGCAGGACAGGATGGGCGCCCCCTTGAAACACTCCGTCCCGCCAGGCATCCACTCCCCTGGGGGCGGGGCAAACGCTTCGGAGCGAGGCTGCACCATCGACGCGGAGGCCAGTGGCTGCCCGCGGAGGGCAGGGCCCGAGTCAGCCGCAAGCAGGGAAGGGGAGGAGCGAGAAGGCAGTTCAGACGCCCGAGGTTTAAGCTCCTCCAGGGCCGGCGAGCGAGGCCCTCGGCGTGACCCACGCTGGGAAAGCCCAGGGGAGCTGCCTGGGCCGAGCGCCCTCCCGGGGCACCCCCCGAACAGGGACGGGCTCTGCGCTCCGGGCAGCCCGATCGGCGCACTCACCGGGGCGGGGGGGCAGCAATGAGCCGCTGCTCCGGAATCGCCTCACAGCCTGCGCCGAACGGTTGCAGCAACGCTTGACCGCCCCGCAGCGCGCGGCCACACGGAAGGGCAGGATTACCGAGTGCGGGGCACGTCAGGGGGCGCCGCCAGCCAATCAGGGCCTAGCGACCGCCTGAAGCGGACCTCAGCGGCTCCGAGCCTGCGCCGAGCTGGTCCCGCTCAGGTAGCGGCGGGCTGGGACTCCCGCAGCCAGCGTGGGGATAGAGGGTGCCGCAGAGCTCAACACTTACTTCGGAGGGACTTCCTGCCAACTTTCTTGCAGTGAATAAGCACCCTAACATTCACAATCATCCCATCTAAAAACAAGCCAGTCCCTAAAACCCCCCAACACTCTATGTGACTGATCCCCACTGGCATGCAGGCTGGGACTGTGGTGGGACCCATGTGCACCCCGACTCTCTCCCTTGCTTGCCCCCCACTTGCTGAAAGTCGATCAAAGAAAAACAAGCTACAAACCAAAAACTAGCCAACAAGTAACTCACACCCCAGTAAGCCAAAAACAAGCCCAATCTCTGAGGGTTTTTGCAACAAGTTTGGCATGTCTGCTCCCTTGCGCTTTTGCCTGGGAGAACAGCTGTTGGTGTGCCTCATGGAGAGCAAGCTGTGGGCCCTGGGCCTTCCTTCTTGAGGGTTCAAGCTTCTCCCTGTCCTGAGGGGTTGTAATGTTGCTCTGCCCTTGCAAAATCTCACTACTCAACCATGCACCTGTTCCCCTGTAGGTCTACCTATAATGCAGCTGCTGACCATGTATAGGGTGTAGATCAGGCCTGCACTAATGTACTGCAGTGTACTGGCCCAGCAGTGTACAGCTTTGGGCTCAGGATATGAGCGAAACAAGGCGGATGAGGTAATATCTTCTGCTGGAGGGACCAACTTCAAGAGAGCGAGAGATGCTTTCAAGCTTACATACAGCTCTCCTTCATGCTGTCCCATCTTTCCCCAGATCTAAAGAAGAGCTCAAAAGCTTGTCTCTTTCACTAACAGAAGTTGGTTCAATCAAAGATATTACCTCTTCCACCTTGCCTCTCAAATTTATGGGCTCATTTAAAAATTGAAGGACAGGGCCTAGGTCCAAGAGTGATGTTTACAGTAGAACCTCAAAGTTATGAACTGACCAGTTAACCACACACCTCTTTTCAAATTGAAAGTACAAAAATCAAGCAACAGCAGAGACCAAAACAAACAAACAAAAAAGTACAGTACCGTGTTAAACGTAAACTACTAAAAAATAGAGGGAAAGTTTTAAAAAAAATTTTACAAAGTAAGAAAATTGTTTCAGTGCTTGTTTCATAAAAACAGCATTTTCTTCTGCATAGTAAAATTTAAAAAATGTTTTACAATTTCAAAGTCAATGTTCAGTTGTAAACTTTTGAAAGAACAACCAAAATGTTCAGAGTTACAAACATTTCAGAGTTACAAACAACCTCCATTCCCAAGGCATTTGTAACTCTGAGATTCTACTGTATATAGGCAATGATTTTGTTGTTCTTATTGTTATTTTTAAGTGCCTCCCTTTTCCGACCAGCAAAAACGTGTCTTGAGCAGTAATGGCTTGAGCAATAATCTTTCGCTGGTAATGTTGCAAACACTCGGTGGGCAAATATAGCAGCCATTACATTATCTGCAGTAGAAGTTCAATGTAAAGCTTAAAACTAGGGCTGTTGTCAAAGTTAGACTCAGGACTCACAGTTTGTCA
>NC_133777.1:23659083-23747003 GCF_003597395.2 Chelonoidis abingdonii
TTTTAATAAGTAAGTGACAGGATCTTGTATTGTATCTGTGTTAAGGAGATTAGAGGGATGTTGAGGGCCTTAAGCCCCAGTGTGAATTATTTTAGTTATAAGATTTAGCAAGGCTTGATTTACAATGTATTCTGCTGAATATACAATACTGCTGTCTGTATACCTTTGAAGGTTTCTGAAAGAGATTGTTTGTGTTAATGAGGAATGCATACATCAAGAAAAGATAAGGTCTGAAAGTTATCACAAATGTCCAGATGGTCAAGAAAAAGCGAGAGAGTTGGAAAGACCAGGAGACAATCAGAAAATATCCATTGTATCCAATGCTAAACATGTTAGCGGCATTGATGACCTCAGAGGTGAGGCAGGCACCCCCAAAGGCGAGACAACAAATAGAAGTTAACGATGGGAAGCCTGTCAATAACTATCAAACGATAACACCACTTAAGGACTAATGATTACAGGATGACATTGCAAAAGGCATGGACTGAAATGGGAATTTACAACTATAAATCTGGGGGGCGTTTCCATGGAATTCTGGGTTCAGTCCTGCAAAGCCTCGGAGCATCGCATTGCGACCAACCAGAGCCCAGCTGCACACTTGTGCTCAATCTAACTGGCCATTAGATTGACTCAAGCTAGAACAGAGTGGTAACTATAAACATCAGCTGGCAGAACTGTGTGTGTGTGTAACTAAAAAGCATATGCTAACTGTTGTATTTTCAATACATGCTGTGTATTTGCCTTCTCCTATAAAAGATCCCGTGTGCTTTGTATAGCATAACATTTTTGGTGGAGAATTGCGATAGGGGGAAGAGCATGTGTGCTGTAATTATTGACAATACTGCTAAGTGATTGATCATTCAGGTGTGCACACCCCTGGTCATAGAGATACCGGGCAGTAAAAAGGGAAGCAGGTATGGTTAATACTATATTCACTGTTGGTATTTTATGAATTGAGAATTTGTTATGATTAAAGATATACACAGCCTCAGTCGTAGCAGGGCTGAGAGACAGGAGAGAGGTTCAGCATCTCTCTCTCCACCCCAGACTGCTGGGGGGGAAGTAATTGAAGGTGGGTATACCCCTGGTCGTAGAAGTGCCAGACAATAGGGGGAGGATTAGAGTCCTCTCTCCGACCCATCTGTCGGGGAAAACTATAAAAACTATAGGTGCATACGCCCTTGGCATAGCATGACTGAGCATAAGAGGAGAATTAGGATTTCTCGCTCTGCCCCTGGGAGGGGTTTTTATATTTGGTGTATGAACCCTCAGTGGTAGAAGGCTGAGCAATACAGAGGGAAGCTTAGCATCTCTCCCTCTGGCCCAGAATGGGTTAAAATCATAAGCCCTGACACTGGCTCAAACATAAGATACAAATCTTGTTCTGTTAAACCAAACTCTGAAGGATATAGAAGTTTGAGCAGTGTAGTATTTTTTGTAAATATTATTGTGGTAATTTCACAATTTTGAAAGAAATGTTTAAGGAAAGGGACCAGGAATGGTGGGGGCTAATTGAGGAGCCCAGCCTCCCTGCTAAATTGGTAGTGGAATAAAAATTGTGCCCAGGGAAAGGAACGGTTCATTGGAAAAAGCAGGATCGGGCCCAGACAAGCAGGCAAGTAACAAATGGAGAAACTGGAGAACAGGTTGGAAGCCCTAAGGGCATAGTTGAAGTAGTAAGAAAAGCAGTAAATGCAGGCATGAATCCCTGGGACAATACTTACAATGGTGAAATCTGAGTTGATAAAGGTGTCATTTGGGGAGATAAACAAGTGATTTAAGGAAAGACAGTGAAAAGTTAACTCTACAGAGGCTGGAAAGAATTAAGCAGTTAAACTTTGTGAAAATGTTTAAAAGGATCATGTTAGTTTCTTTGCAGCCATTCTGAAGGAAAAATGGGCCCTTTTTCCAAAGGAAAGTCTGTAAATAATCCAAACAAAGAGATTATCTGATTGAAATCATTTGACTATGGACAGTTTAATCAATTTTGCAAAAAGGACATAAGGGGGGGTTCTGTTGGAACTTAACTGACCCAAATGTATAAAGGGAATGTAATCTATGTACAGCTATGTAAAAACAAAGCAACGTAGAAGGGATGTTAAGGAAAAGAAAATGTGTATGTATTATCTGTCTGTGGAAATATGTGAGGTTCTAAGAACCTAAACCAACAAGTCTGGTTTGTAAAACTCCTGTTTTGTAGGTTTAAGATAAATTGGTTTGGTTTGGTTTTTAATAATGCCCTAAAAATCCATTTGACTCTTTAATTCAAAGTTGCAAAACTGACAGACCTTTTTGCCAGACACAGGTAATTAGTATTGTTTGGCTTTGGGATTTGGCATTTAACTCTTAAGAGGTAACTTGATTCATTACAAAATTTAAAATGTTTTTAAATAAAGACCAAAGTCATGGCTGCTGCAGGGCAGTCAAAATCAGGAGAATAGGAAGAGCTTCTGGATTCTTTTTGTTTGTTTGTTTGGTTGGTTGTTTTTTGTAACAAAATAGCAGATGAGAGCTGTAGTAAAATTAAAATAAAACAAAAAACAGTGCCCCTCTGAAGCAACAGCAGGGGTGAGGTGCACAAAACAAAAAGAAGCAATGTTAGAAACACTGAGCCTTAAGATGGCTCTATGTAATCAGATTGTCACTTTGATAAGAGTACAACAAAAGAAATGGTTACACCTTATGTAAAAATTGATATATATAGAAGGAATGTGCATTTTCCCCAGGACATGTACAGTGTATATTGAAGGAGTGAAAGAAATACAAACAAAACATGCTACTTAATTAAAATCCTATTAGAACTCCAAAGGAGCCACAATAGATTGTGTGTTCTTTTTCAAAATTTCTGTGTGTTTTGGAAGCAAGAGTTAAAAGTAATCAAAACTCTGGTAAAAGTTAATTGTGTCTGCTGATGGCTTTGAATCCAAAAACCAAATCTGTGTTGATGCAAATTACCTAACTGATTGATGAAGGAGAGAACTGCCAGCACAAAGAAGCTGCAGATAAAGGACATACCTGGTTTGCAAACAAGATGTCTAAATAAAAGGCATAGTATAACAAGATACCATTAATGTTAATAAGTACCCCTGTAACAATGTATAATATGTATGCTTTTTGGAAAAATCCTTTATGGTAATGATGCTTCTCAGCTACTACCTGTAAATAAACTTAAATCTTAACACAGCAGGAAAAACATTATAAACTTGGTCTGCTATATAAGAAGAAAAATTGAGATACACCACCTCATGAATTTAAGGACTGAGCAGCAGGATAATTTCCGCATAACCCTTAAAGGATAGAAGCCATTGAAACCTGGCCTGCCTATAGAACAAAAACACAGGAAAATATGGGGGTAATTCCTCTGTTTTGCCTGCAATCAGCAAAGGTATTTGTGCAAGGAAGGAATATTTTAAGCAATAATCAATGCCACCGCAAAAGGGGTAGAAAAATGTTATTTTTGTCTTTCAAAAAATCAGAAAAAGCTGATACCAGCTACAGGACAACCTAGTACAGAAACAAATGAAAGTGAAAAAAACATACTACTATAGCTATGGAATGTACTGATACACAGATACTTGCTTTGTCCACCTTGGAATACAAAATATTTTGGGTCATATAGGGAAACACTAAGGTTTTAATACACTTGCTAAAACAACAAAAAAGATCTTTGTTTGATAATTGTTGTTAAAATCGCACACCAACAGGCTATGGAAGCAAAGATATGGAAAGTTAGCCCACTCCCCAAATTGCACATTGGATCCTTCTGGCTACTCTGGACCTCGAGCCAGTGGGCTGAGGAGGGAGGGAAGCTATTGGACACCAGAGGGTGTACCGAGTGGACTCCTCAAAAGTGAGTGCGCTTATCCTAACCAGTTGCTCCAAAAGCCCTGTAGTAAAGACATTTCATTAGGATCCTGAATGTGGGATGTATTGGATAATGAGACCAAAGTACTGTATATTGGGCTATATGCGTATGCATTAATTCTTGGGAAGAAGTGTTTTGGAAGGATAAAAGTGTTAGCAACCCACCAGTAGACAACTGTAAATGTAATGTAAGTACTGTGTTTACCAATAATCACATTTACTATTTACCACAACCAAAAAAGTCTCCGCTTACTATGAGCACTGATTTAGCTGAGTTCTCTCTCAGTCTTGGCACTGAATGGCAGAAAGTTACCAATCATCTGTTAAAAGATAAAAAGGTAACATAGTTCTTAGAAGAAACAAAAAGGCAATGTAGGAAACCGAACTATTCATATTATACATGCAAACGGGAACATGTTAAGAATTGCCACTGCAGAAAGCTTACCATGGGTATAACATATTTTTTGGATGGTCTCCCACAACTACTGAAGTACTAATGCTACAATTCCTAATTGTTTTCTTTTTAAATTGTAAGTGTGTAACTGGGATGTTTGAAATGTTCTGTTGGATAAAACAAATGTATGCAAAGCTAGAGCCACAGGCCCAAATCACCTCCCAGTATTTTCTATTATGCGGATTAAATAAGAAGTGACACTGGCAATTAATAATCTTAGTGTCAAAAGGGGGATGTGTAAGAGCAGGATTTTATATTGTACTATGAGATTTAATGTATGATTTGATTTTACCCTGTCAGCCACCTTTTTTGTGTAGCAGAAAGGAATGACAGACCAGAACAATCCTTATGACTGATTATGGTCACCCTTTTGTTTTAGGATAAGTTATAATGTCTACTGTGGTTTCCCATATGTATTACAAATTAGGCACTCTAGTTAAATATACATTTCTTTGTTTTAAGATTTTAATAAGTAAGTGACAGGATCTTGTATTGTATCTATGTTAAGGAGATTAGAGGAATGTTGAGGGACTCGAATGGGAATTTACAACTATAAAGCTGGAGTGTTTTGCCATGGAACTCTGGGTTCAATCCCGCAAAACCTGTGGACAAGAGCCCAGCTCCACACTCGTGCTCAGTGTAACTGGCCATTAGATTGACTCGAACTACAACTATAAACATCAACTGGCAGGACTGTCTGTGTGTGTGTGTGTGTGTGCATGTTCGCTCAATGTAACTGGCCATTAGATTGACTCGAACTACAACTATAAACATCAACTGGCAGAACTGTGTGTGTGCGTGTGTGTGTGTGTGTGTGTGTAACTAAAAACCATATGCTAACTGTTGTATTTTCAATAAATGTTGTGTATTTGCCTTCTCCTATAAAAGATCCTATGTGCTTTGTATAGCATAACATAGTTTCCACATTGGAGTGTTGCTCTTTTAAGACTTCGGAAAGCACGCTCCACACCTCGTCCCTCTCAGAGTTTGGATGGCACTTCAGATTCTTAATGCTTGGGTCGAGTGCTGTAGCTAATTTTAGAAATCTCACATTGGTACCTTCTTTGCATTTTGTCAAATCTGCTGTGAAAGTGTTCTTAAAACGAACATGTGTTGGGTCATCATCTGAGACTGCTATAACATGAAATATATGGCAGAATGCAGGTAAAACAGAACAGGAGGCATACAAGTCTCACCCAAGGAGTTCAGTCACAAATTTTATTAACACATTTTTTTAATGAGCATAATCAGCATGGAAGCATGTCTTCTGGAGTGGTAGCCGAAGCATGAAGAAGCATATGAATGTTTAACATGTCTGTCAAGTAAATACTTTGCAATGCCAGCTATAAAAATGCCATGCAAATGCCTATTCTCACTTTCAGGTGACACTGTAAGTAAGAAGCAGGCAGCACTATCTCCCGTAAATGTAAACAAACCTGTTTGTCTTAGCGATTGGCTGAACAAGAAGAAGCACTGAGTGGACTTTAAGGCGCTAAAATATATATATACATTTTGTGAAAGTAGAATGAATTATATTGTAAAAATAGAAAGAATTAAAAAAATGCTGTATGTACCTTTAAGCTAAAGAGCTGAAATGTTAAAATACAGATGTCAGGAAAAGAAACATTAAGACATAAACAATGAGTCCACTTAAGCTAATGGTGAAACATTAGCCGGAGATTGGTAAAAGTTAGCAAGGAAATTAACTATGTATGTCTAGCCTCCGGTGAACTTGTCAGTTCTGTTCCCTTTGTTATCTTGTCAAGTTTGCTCCCTTTTTATCTGTATAAATTGAGGTAGTGTGGGTCTTGCATGGTGCTCACATTATGTGGGTGTCATTAGCAGAGCGCTGTGCTAATAAACAGAGTGGTCTGACAAACTGTGAGTCCTGAGTCTGACTTTGACAATTTGTAAGTTACACTTCCATGATAAAGAGTGCACTATAGTACTTGCATGAGGTGAATTGAAAATTACTATATCGTTCGTTCATAATTTTTACCGTGCAAATATTTGTAATAAAAATAATATTAAGTGAGCACTGTACATTTTGTATTCTGTGTTGTAATAGAAATCAATATGTTTGAAAATGTAGAAAAAACATCTGAAAGTATTTAATACATTTCAGTTGGTATTCTATTGTTTAACAATGCGATTAATCACGATTAATTTTTTGAGTTAATCGCGTGAGTTAACTACAATTAATCAACAGCCTTACTTAAAACATAGTAGTCACTAAGGCTACGGCTACACCAGAGAGCTTACAGTGGCACGGCCACTGTAAACTCTCTACTCTAACTGCTCTAAGCCGACAGGAAAGAGTTCTCCCATTGGCTTCACTACTCGAGCCCTGGTGAGAGGTGGTAGCTATGTCAGCAGGAGAAGTTCTCCCACTGACATAACACTGTCCATGTCGACACTTATGTCGGTGTAACTTATGTCATTCAGAGGGGTGGTTTATTCGCATCCGTGAGCGACATAAGTTATGCCGTCATAAGCAGTAGTGTAGACATAGCCTAACTTGCACATGAGCAACGATTAGAGAAAGGCACAAGAAGCTATGCTTAAGGCCCGGTCTACACTACAAACTTACATTGGTATTACTACATCATTCATGTGAAAAATCCACACCCTTGAGTGACACAGTTCTATCAACCTCACCCCCAGTGTAAACAATATTCTGTCAAGAGGAGAGCTTCTCCCACCAACATAGCTGCCGCCTCTCACAGAGGTAGAATAACTGTGCTGACAAGAGAAGCTCTCCTATTTGCATAGTAGCATCTTCACTGAAGCACTACAGCAGTGCAGCTGCACCAGTGTAGCTGTGTCACTGCAGCTTTTTAAATGTAGACCTGTCCTAAGTCTTTCTGCCTCAGATACTGCAGTGCTATAAAACATTTATACTAAGCATATTGTTAAGGTCTAGCCGAAAAGTAAATATCGCTGAATGAATTGGGTTGAAATTACATATCAGAGGTGAAAGTGTAAATTCATACAGATATAAATATTAAAAAAACCTGTTGCTTTTCAGTAGATTTCACTCTCACTTCACCGCACCTACTGAGCCAAAACAATTTGCTGGTATTTGTCTTTGCTGTAGTAACATACAAAGAGAAAAACACAGCTGTAAATAATTAACTCCCATAAGACTGGCTGAACAGCAGACTGAAGTATTGGCGAACAGCTTAACTTCTGACTTTCCAGAAAGTAAAATACATCTTTCCGTCTTGTCACATGCCACTATCAGGGAGACTCAATCTGAGAGAATGGTTTGGATTGTTCCAGGTTTTTTTTTGTTTTGTTTTGTTTTTGTTTTCTTCAAATTTAAGTTTTGTAGAGCAATACTAGCAAAATTAGCAGTATCAGACATTTATACACAATGGCCATAATTGTTGGTGTTATACCACCAGAGCTGGTTTGAAAATTTCCCTGGCCATGTTTACAGTGAAAATCTATTTCTAATTATTTTGCTCATCCTGTGGGTTTTACCTTTAACTATTTTAATCCTGAATGAACTGTTCTCCAAAGTGGGACTGAACAACTGCAGAAGTGTGGGGTTTTGCCTGTTGTGTGTCTGAGTTAATAACTGTAGAAGAAAGAAAGAGTCTGGAGCACTGGGCCTGGTGCAATATCTGAGGCCTGAACCAGAGGCTGTGAACCAAAGTTAGGGCATGTATTAAATGTTGACAAGTTCACTATATGACCTTGGCAAAAATATTGCTACTGTGGCTAAAACACAGGCACTCCTAAGAAGCAACAGATACTGGGTATAGAACACACTCCAAAAGATTAGCCCAAGGACATCCCGGCCTAACATGAGATTAGAGGGTCTGCTAGAAGTAATGAATAGAGATGTTGTGCCTGCTACACCTGGAGCATGACATAACGGAAAGTAAAAAGCAGATGTCATTAAATATGTAAGATGGTATGAGAGTTGTTTGTCTCAGTCTGTAAATAATGGGTTTTCTCACCGTAACTCTTTGTGCAGCCTTGGGGACAGCAGAAATTCCCACTGCTGACTGAGCAGTTCCTTGTCACAGGGCACTCAGGTATTAGCATATCTGTAGCTCCTATGGACTACTAGGACTGTGTCTTGAGGTCAATTAACCTGGCTTAGTGCTTTTGTCACTGAGCCATGCCTGTGGGCCCAAACCAACTATCTGCACAGGGCAGGGACAGCATACGGAGAGAACACACATGCACTTAACTAACAGTGATGATTTGAGATTGTCGAATATCAGGCACTACAGAATACATACATTATCACCCTTGATGTAAGGTAAAGAGCTGACTCTGTGTCTCTTCTTCACTGTAACTGGTGGAATGAATAGTTTCATTCCCCAACTAAGTTCCAAAACCTCTATCATTAAATAAGGTTTTTAGATAAATAGACCCCTCTTTCCCAAGAATACTCTCCCAGAACCATATTTTCTGATATCATTTATTTTAACGTACATGCATTCTGAGTTTACCTGATTGGTGTGTGAAGGCATGAATGTTTAGAGCTGAGAGGACAATATTCTTTAAGATAATATCTTTCAATGGGTCCTTCTTCCCCCATAATTATACTTCCCTGTTGATTCTCCAGTAGGAAACTCTACAGTAAGAATCATCCCTCATCAATCTTCTGTGTTTATATATGTGTGTGTATGTGTGTTACTGAGATGGTTTCCATGAATATCTGGAATTCTATAGACATGGAGGTGGCAAGGATTATTAGATACAGCTTAATGCATAGAATTCCTGAATAGGGTTACTTAGTGCCTAGAACAGGTTCAAGTTCCACTCCCCCAACACCTGCCTAAGGCTCTGGAAGGGAGTTTGAGTGCGGGCTCTGGGCTTGAGCATGGGGTTGAGGTGCGGGAGAGGGAGGGGGTTCAGCACGTACCTTGGGTGGCTCCCAAAAGTGACCCGCACCTCCCTCTGGCCAACTTCTCCTGGCGCCAGTGGATGCTCGAGCCTCCCTGCTCCCAGCCCCACCCCAACTCCACCCCTGTCCCGCTCCCATTCCAAACTCTTCCCAAAGTCCCAGCCCCAACTCTGCCCCCTTCCTGCCCCTATTGGATTCCTTCCCGAAATCCCTGCCCAGGCCCCGCATCTTCCCCACCTCCTCCCCTGAGCACGCCACCTTCCCACTCCTCCCTCCCTGAGCTTGTTATGCTGCAAAACAGCTGTTTCATGGCAGCAAGTGCTGGGAGGAGAACTGGGCATGGCGTGCTCAGGGGAGGAGGTGAAAGCGGAAGTGAACTGGGATGGGGGTGGGGCGAGGCAGGTAACTTCGCTGCTGGTGTGTGCAGAACACCCACCAATTTTACCCCAGGAGCACTCCAGCCCTGGAGCACCCACAGAGTTGGCACCTATGCCTCTGGCAGCAGGTCCTAGGTAGGGGCTGGAGGGGTCTCTGGGCAGCAGCATGCCCCCGCAGCTCCCTTTGGCCACAGTTGGCAAAGTCAGTGCTCAGGTTGGAGGCAGCACATGGAGACACCCCCCACCAGGGGCCGCAGGTACATGCCGGCTGCTTCTGGAAGTGGAGCAAGCAGGCAAGAAGTCACCTCCTTAGCCCATTGCACTACCAGTGGTGGCAGCAGGGGCCCTGTGCTCTTTTAAATAGTCCGGAGGTGGGAAGAGGGGCTGGAGGAGAGACCCAGCCCCGAACTTTGGTGGAGCCTGGCCCCCATGCTCTTATATTTGTGGAGCATGAGCACCACAGGCCCATACAACTCGCCACCCCTGAGTATTCTGAGCCTTAGAGTTCAGCATACTTTTTGTTAACATCATAAAGATTCTAAAAAAATAGTTAATATATAAATGAATCAAATAGATAAAAAGAAAAGGACTAAAGGGGTGAATATTTACTAACAGGTACTAACGTGCCTCGTAGGAGGCTCTCCTGCTTCTGCCACAAGGGAACTTTTGTGTAGGTCCCTTTGGGCATAAAATGGTTACATGGTTAGCAAGAGTTCAAGCTGGGGGACTGTGATGTTATTGACATGAACTGTGACCGTATAGATTATTGTTGCAACCAGGGTCCTATAGTTGCACCAAATCTTGTACAAAGGAAGTCAAGTAAGGTGTCTATAAAAGGTTGTAATTTGCTAGTTGTGATTATGCTGTCTGTATGTGTGTATCATTTTTGTATTTGAAGTTATGAATATTGTCTATGTAACTGTATCTCAATGAGTTTGACTCTAAATAGGATCAGTGAAGCATTTGGTCAGCTTCTTGAGAGAAGGCTATTCTGAGTAAGTGCCCAATCAAGAAACACTTAACTGACAATAGTCTTTGGGAGATGCCAATCCATACCTGAGTTTTCCTGGGAACATTCAAATGAACATGTTAACAATGGGATCAGCTTGCAAAAAGCTGAATCATTCATGAACATGTGACTTGCCCAGGTGGCTACAAACTCCATCTTGTTGCTGTGACTTTGCACAGAAGAGCAAAGGGGTTTCTACCCACAAGAGAGAGAATAGAAAAGGCGCCGGAAGTCCCTCCATTTTGTCTTCAGCTGCCTCAAAAGATAGCCTCTCCACCCCAAAGAGATGCCTGAAAGAAACTAGAACAAAGGACAGTAACTACGGGGGCATGAGTGATTGCTGGACCCAGGCCATAAACCACAATGTTGGTCTGAAAAGGACTGGGCCTAAACTAGGAAGGAGTCTAGTCTGTGAAAGAAGATTATTGGAACATCTCTGGGGTTGAGATTTACCTGTATTCAGTTTCCTACTGTATTAGGCTTAGACTTGAGTATTTTGTTTTATTTTGCTTGGTAACTTACTTTGTTCTGTCTGTTATTACTTGGAACCACTTAAATCCTACTTTTTATACTTAATAAAATCACTTTTTCTTATTAATTAACCCAGAATAGTTAATTAATACCTGGGGGAGCAAACAGCTGTACATAGCCCTCTATCAGTGTTATAGAGGGCGGACAATTTATGAGTTTACCCTGTATAAGCTTTATACTGAGTAAAACGGATCAATTTGGGGTTCGTATCCCATTAGGAGCTGGGTGTCTTGGTGCTAGAGACAGGAGCATTTGCTAAGCCATTTTCAGTTAAGTCTGCAGCTTTCAGGGCGTGGGTCAGACCCTGGGTCTGTGTTGCAGCAGGTTAGCATATCTGGCTCAACAAGACAGGGTTCTGGAGACCCAAAGTGGCAGAAAAAATGGGCTCAGAGGTAGTCTCAGTGCATCAGGTGACAGTCCCAAGGGAGTCTGAAAGTGGTGCAGAGTATTTTAAGTGGGAACTTGCCTAGCCTGTACTCTATGATCTTCAACTGTAGGTTCCTGGGCAACTGTTAAGGTTTTGTATTTACCTCAAAGTCCCTAAATGGCCTAAGACCTGCCTAATTGAGAAACCCTCTCTTTTCCTATCCTGTATTATCACACTTAAGACCAGCAGATCCCTTACATTATAAAAGGAAGCTGTGGGAAGAGGGCAACTCAGCTGTGGAACTTGCTCTCCTCTCTCCCATTTAATCTGAAATAGCCCAAATTTGGTGACTTTCACGATATACCGGAGGATTATTTTTATATGAGATTTTAGGGGAAAGATAGGGGGTCATTTTCCTTCTTTTTTTCTTTTTTGAACAGTTTAGGTATTACCAGTTTGCTTTTGGTGATCTACTTTATCTCACTTTAAGAATATTGGGAGTGCCTATACATGAGGTGTTGGTACCCCAGAAATCAAAATACAATCAAAATATCAGTCAGAAGAACAGTACAATAAGTACCTTAACAGACCCAATGATAAGCACAGCAGTCAATCCTTTCAACTCTCCTCAGAGATACTCTCAAGAGTGTTTAAGCTATAGTAAGGGCACCTGGAGTATGTGTTTGGCACCAGGGCTGAATTAACCTTTTGTGGGCCTGGTGACAAACGTATTTGTGGGCCTCATGGGGGCGATGGAGCATGGCGTGGGGAGTTCGGTCCCCGGAGTGAGGGGCCAGCCAGGGGCATGACATGGCAGGGACAGCCCTGCTCCATCAAGCGTGAGGGCACTATTTACAAACTGTGTGCCTGGCAAGTCCTGGGCCCTGTGCTGCCAGCATGCCCTTCTTGGGGGTGGGCCCATGCGCTGCCACACAGTCCCTCCACCCACCCCCAACTCCCTATAGCCAGAGCCTCCCTGGACCTTCTATGCCCATCACCCCTGCCCTGGTCCCCTCACAAAGGCACAGTGCCCTGCACAACACCACCCCTGCCCAGGCGCCTCCCTGCCCACAGCTGCCCAGCACTCCACACTGAACCCCCACTCCTTAGTGCCCCAACACACACAGATCTTCCCCGTCCCATCACAGCCCAGCACCCCCTCCCCCCACATACTTCTCCCCAGAGGCACACTTCCCCACACCTTGCCTCCTGGTCGCACTCACCAACCCTGCTGGCATGCAACTATGTCTGCCAGGCTGAGCCGGGGCAGGGAATCGCTCTGGCCTCTTGGGAGTGGCGCGATGAGCCATGCCATAGCCTGCCCCAGCTGGGCTCCCCCAGGACTCACTTGCCTGGAGGTACCCAGCCAAGTCCCTCAGACTGTCCCCCCAGCAACTGGCCAAGACTAGCCAGGTTTCTGCACCAGTCTTAGGTGTCTCTGGGGAAACAGGCAGGGCCCCATAGGGGGTGGGATGCAGAGACTGCGCAGAACCAGAGGTGCATTGGGGTCCGGGCAGAGGGCAAAGCGGAGCTGGCAAGTGGAGCTAGGGCACGGAGAGGAGCCCTCAGCTGGCGGGCAGGCTGAGAGAAGCAAGTGGTGGGTGGCTGGGAGCCAGCAGGCTGGTGGGGTCTTGGGGCGCAGGGGCAAGTGGTTCAGGTCAGGGTGTCATAAATGGATAGGTAAGGTAAGGGTTAAGTTTCTTTTACCTGGAAAGGGTAACCAAACACCTGACCAGAGGACCAATCAGAGAACTGGATTGTTTAAAGTCAGGGGCGGGAATTTGTATACCAGGGGTCTTTGTTGTTTGCTCAGCTGTGAGTAAACAAGGTTTCCTCCTAACTCCATCTTATCTTAAAGTTTCTTCTAAACATCTGTAAGTACCCAGGGAACGCAAAGTAATTCGGCTATGATGATCTTTGTGGTGTATTTACCTGTATGTTGATTTGTTGGACTGGTTTAATTGGGCTATCTTTAAATCAGACTGTTTTTTCATATCTTCTTATAAGCAAGAGCCTGTATTGAGTTTCTTAATGCAAGATTATTGTTTTATATTTTCTTTCTATTTTTATATAAACTTTTTCTTTTAAAACGTGTGGAAGTTTCTTTTCCTAGGGAGGCAAAGGGAAGGGAAAAGCCAGGCTGTGAGCTATTTTCCTATTGCTTTCAGGGAAGGAGCAGGCTACGGGGCAAGAGACAAAGAATCATCTCTGTTCTCTTGTGGTTGAAGTTTTTTTCCTGTT
Source organism: Chelonoidis abingdonii (assembly GCF_003597395.2). Classification (NCBI taxonomy): domain Eukaryota; kingdom Metazoa; phylum Chordata; order Testudines; family Testudinidae; genus Chelonoidis; species Chelonoidis abingdonii. The sequence continues at coordinate 23,672,794 of NC_133777.1, forward strand.
ACTGCTACGAGAGCAGACACGGGGGAAGGCAAAGCCAAGCTGGTGGCATTTTGCATCTCAATTGTCCTGAGGGTAGAGAACGCTTATCGCTTGGGAAGTAGAGAAACCGGTTTCTGTGCAAGGCGGGGAAGGAGGGGAGAAGGGATTTTTTCCCCTGCTTTTAGCATCCAAGGGATTTGGAATCTGGAGGTCCCACCCAGGGAGGGTTGGGGACACCAGAGAGAGGAAAGGGGGAGGTCAGGCCCCCTAAAGTAAATTACCTACCTGACCTGGTGGCAGCCCAAATACCCAAGCTGGTAGTGAGCTTGGGGGAGTTTCAGGTAAGCCCCCAGACTTTTGGACGCAAAAGTCCAGGTTTGGGACAGGACCAGATTGTGGACGCTAAAGTTCAGGTCTGGGACTGGGAGGCTGGATTACCACACAGGGCTCCTTCTGAGCATGAGCTTAGCTCTGCAGCGCCACTGGTGCCATTGTAAACCCAGTACTGATTGATACTCTTTTTGCTCTTATAAATCCAATAAAATAGCTTATATCTCTACCTCTACTCGGGTGAGTCTTCACACACACAGTAAACAGTCATTTGGTTAATATCTTCTACATAAACAACTGGCACCACTAAATACAAAACAAATTTAAAGAAAAAAAATACAAGATCAGCAGAACTGAATCACTTTTGTAATGGATCGATCCTGGATACACAACTCAGCTAAAAAGGAATTCATCTCATCATGTTTTTATGTTATCTTATGTTCTTATGTTCTTATCATACAGTAAATGTTTATAATGGATCAATAATAAAAGCATCAAGCTATAAAGTTTTGCCTTGACACATTGGTTACATTTACATTTTATATATTTAAAAAAAGTAATTTTCCTATATAGTTTTTTAAATATTGCTCTGACTTCATAATCTTATTGTTAGGGGAGACAATGCAAAAAGCCTAGCCCATTGCCAGTCACTGGAATTTCGATTATTATTCTTATTGCCACAAGCAGCGATAGGGCCTTTGTAGCAGCCTTATCGTAATGAGGCAAGCCAGAGGGGAAGGGGTTAAGTGACCATGAGAACTGAGTATGACCCTGCTGTCAACCAGTTCAGCTTTCTTTTAAAACTGCTGATGTATGCAGCTTTGAAAAACAGGATGTCTAGCTATAGTTGAGTGTTGGTATGTAGAAATACATCTGCACAACTAATGGCTTGAAATTGCTTGCTTAACTTTTTTTTTATTGACATGTTATTGTAACATATACAAACATAAAAAGGTAAAAAGCTCTGAGTTGAGCTGTAACTAGAGCTGATCCAGAAAACAGAAGGATGTGCTGTCTGCTGCGTGCTAAGATAGGGGATGTGGACCTGAGGCTGAAAAGGATCCTAACTGGAGCAGGAAAGAATCCATTGATTGTCCTTCATGTGGGAATGAATGATATGGCTAGATTCTCACTGTGTCAAGGGAGACTATGCCACACTGGGGAAGACGCTTAAGGAAATCGAGGCTCAGGTGGTCTTCAGTGGGATTCTGCCGGTTCCTAGAGAAGGGCAACAAAGGTCTGACAAGATTATGGCAATCAACAGATGGCTCAGGCAGTGGTGCTATAAGGAGGGCTTTGGGATGTACGGCCACTGGGAAGCATTTATGGACAGAAGATTGTTTCTCATCAGGAATTGGACTTCACTTGAGTAAGGAGGGAAATAGACTTCTAGATGGAGGCTCGCCCAACTGAATTAAGAGAGCTTTAAACTAGGAATTTGGGGAAGATGGTTGGGAGATGTCCAGGTGATCTCCACACCGGATTTAAGCCTTGAGAGGGAGACAAACAAAGTAAGAGGGATATAGCCATGGACAGAAGAATTGACATAGGAGGAAGGGTAGTGTAGAATACCAGTCCTAACAGGTGATGCGGTGTAGAAGTCTGTGCCTAACTGGGTAAAGAAGTCAGTGAAGCCAAACGGCAAAATTAAGATGTCTGTACGATGTGAGGACCCAGGTAACAAAATGGATGAACTAGAGCTATTGGTGCAGGAAGTGAAACCGGATATTATAGGGATAACAGAAACATGGTGGAATAAGTAGTCATACTGGAGTACAGGTATTGCAGGCTATGTCTGTTGAGGAAAGACAGAAATAAGGCAAAGGTGTGAGTAGCCATTGAGTATACTCAATGATGAAGTTAACTGTAAAGAAATAAGAGGTGATGGAAGTGATAAGACAAGTCTGTCTGCCCAAAAATCACACTGGGAAAGAAAGCTACTAGAGCCTCCCCTGAGATAGTCGTGGGATTGCTACAGACCGCAGGATCTGATTTGGATATGGATAGAGACCTCTTTAATGTTTTTAATGCATGAAACACTAATGGGGACATTGTGTGATCATGGGAGACTTTAACTTCCCAGATATACGACTGGAGAACAAGTGCTAGTAACAATAATAGGGCTCAGATTTTTCTGGATGTGATACCTGATGGATTTCTTTACCAAGTAGTTGAAGAACACACAAGAGGGGATACCCATTTTAGATTTGGTTTTGGTGAGCAGTGAGAACCTCACAGACAGAAATGTTGTAGGGGACAACCTTGGTTCAATGTGATCATGACAAATTCAGTTCAAACTAGATGGAAGGACAAACAAAATTAATCTGGGACTAGGTTTTTGACTTCAAAAGGGCTAAACTGAATTAAGGAATTAGTTAGGGAAGTGGATTGCACTGAAGAACTGTGGACTAACAATGCGGAGAAGGCTTGGAATTACTTTAAGTCAAAGCTGCAGAAACTATCAGAAAGCTGCATCCCAAGAAAGGGGAAAACCATAGGCAGAAGTTGTAGACCAAGCTGGATGAGCAAGCATCCTCAGAGAGGTAATAGAAAAAGCAGAAAGCCTACAAGGAGTGGAAGATGGGTGGGATGAGCAAGGAAAGCTACTAGTGAGGTCCAGAACATGTAGGGATAAAGTGAGAAAGGCTAAAAGCCTGTAAGTTGGACCATGCAAGGGAATTAAAACCGATAGTAAAAGGTTCTATAGCCATATAAATAAGAAGAAAACAGAAAAAGAGAAAAGTGGGACTGCTAAACCCTGAGGATGGAATGGAGGTTAAGGATAACCTAGGCATAGCTCAATACTAAATAAATACTTTGCCTCAGTCTTTAATAAGGTGAATGAGGAGCTTAGGGATATGGAAAGATGACAAATGGAAGAGGATATGGAAGACAGATATTAACCAACTCTGAGGTAAAAGCCAAACTTGAACAGCTTAAGGGACAAAATCGGAGGGCCCAGATAATCTTCATCCAAGATATTATAAGGAACTGGCACATGAAATTGCAAGCCCCATTAAAGAATTTTAAATGAACTGTAACTCAGGGATTGTACCATACGTCTAAGAATTGCTAACATAGTTCCTATCTTTAAGAAGGGAAAAACGTGATCCAAGTAACTACAGGCCTGTTAGTTTGACATCTGTAGTAAGTAAGGTCTTGGAAAAAATTTTTGAAGGAAAAGTAGTAACGGACATTGAGGTCAATGGTAATTGGAACAAATTACAAACATGGTTTTACAAAAGGTAGATCGTGCCAAAACCAACCTGATCTCCTTCTTTGAGAAGGTGACAGATTATTTAGACAAGGAAATGCAGTAGATCTAATTTACCTCAATTTCAAGTAAGGCATTTGCACACCGGTTCCCATGGAGGTTATCCGTTTAACATTGGAAAAGTGGGGATCAATATGAAATTGCAGGTGGGATTAAGGACTGGTTAACGAGGAGACTACAATGGGTCCATACTGCAGGGCTGACTGTCAGGCTGGACAGGGTTACTGTGCAGTTCCTCACAGGATCAGTTTTGGAGACGCATCCTTATTTAACCTTTTTTTACTGACCTTTGGTACAAGGGGCAATGTGCTCCATAAGTATCGCGGATCGACACAAGCCGGAGGTATTGCTACACAAGAAGGACCGGGATATCATACAGGAAGATCTGATGACCTTTAAACTGGAGTAATAGAATAGGATGAAATTTTAATAGTGAAAAGTGCAAGGTCATGCAATTTAGGATTTAATAAATAAGAAATGTTAGGTTATAAATTGGGGGAACACATCAGTTGGAAGCAACAGAGGAGGAGAAGGACCTGGAGTATTGGTTGATACAAGGATGACTATGTAGGCGCCACTGTGATATGGCCGTTAAAAAGCTAATGCCAGTTTTAGGAATGCATCAGGCGATGGTATTTCCAGCAAAGATAAGGAGGTGTTAGTAACCATTATATATACTCATCCTGGAATGACTGTGTGCAGTTCTGGTGTCGCCAATGTTTAGAAGGATTAATTTAAACTGGAACAAGGGTTCAGAGATCAGCTACCTTGGAGATCCGAGGAATGGAAAACCTGTCTTTTGAAAAGGAGACTCAAAGAGCTGGCTTGTTTAGCCTAACCAAAACAAAGGTCAGGGGGATAGCTTGCTCTTTATAAAATAATCAGAGGATTAATATAGGGAGGCGAGGGAATTATTTAAGATTAGTCAATGTTGACACAAGACAAATGGGGTATAAAGGACACTAGGAAGTTTTGAACTTGAATAGACGAAGGTCTAACCATAAGGAGTGAAGTTCTGGAATAGCCTTCCAAGGGGAGTAGTGGGGGCAAAGACATATCTGGCTTAGACTAAGCTGAAATAAGTTTTTATGGAAGGGATGGTATGAGTGGGGTAGCTTAATTTGGCAATTGATCTTTGATTATCAGCAAGGTAAGTATACTCAGTGCTGTGATGGGATGTTAGATGGGAATGGGATCTGAGTTACTGCAGAGAATTCTTTCCTGAGTGCTGGGCTGGTGAGTCTTGCCCACATGCTTAGGGTTTAGCTTTGATCGCCATATTTTGGGGTGGGAGGAATTATTCCTCCGGGGCAGATTGGCAGAGGCCCTGGAGATTTTTCACCTTCCTCTGCAGCGTGGGGCATGGGTCACTTGCTGGTGGATTCTCTGCAGCTTGAGGTCTTCAACCACAATTTGAAGACTTCAGTAACTCAGACATAGGTTAGGGGTTTGTTATAGAAGTGGATGGGTAGGATTCTGTGGCCTGCTTTGTGCAGGAGGTCAGACTAGATGATCATATTTTTCCCTTCTGACCCTAAAGTCTATAAGTCTATGAGTCTATGACTCTTCTGTGTACCCATCTTAAGAGCCCCAGTGGCAGATGGCAGGCTGGCCCCCAGAAACCTGTTGCTGACCCATTGAAGACCACTCCAGACCTTGGGTAACTATAGTTTTGGGTGCTCTAACCTGTTGTATATATGTGTATGTGCTGAAGACTGAATAAATAAAAACTTTAAGTGAAAGTGCTCATGTTTGTACCAATTGTTTATCAGACCAATGTACTGCATCCCCATTGATAAATTTCCCGACACTGCCTCACAAAGAGTAAGGATACCAAGAGCTTTGGGTTCAGAAAACTCCAAATAACATTACCAATGGAGCAATATGTATGTCACAAATAGGAAGTTCATTATCTGTGTTCAATACAAAGAAGAAAATAAAATAATCTAGAAAGCCATGGATTAAACATGTTTTATTTCCATCTTGATAAGAAAATTTCACTAATAATTAGTCATCTATGAAGAAATTTTTCATGTGAAGCACTGAATGTTTATATCCATCTGCACCATCACAATGGATCAGGGCCAGATTGGGCTCACATCTGCATTATTGTCCCTATACTTGTGGAAGGAAATTCAAACTGACCAACACTTCTTCAGGATTTAATGTTCTCCTTGAACAAGAATACTTCAGCTTTAGAAAAGGATGGGGAACCACAGATGCCATGTTTGTAATTCAGCATGAGATAGAGAAGTGGCTAGAGTATCTAGGTTTGGGCTTTTTATAGACCTAGAAAAGGCATATGATAAAATGGACGGAAAGATACTCACACCAATGCTGAGGAAATATGGAGTGTCTGAGGATTTAATAATTGTGGTGAACGCTCCATAGATCTTGTGAAATAGTGATTCAAACATGTTTTGGAACAAGTCTTTTTGAAGTGAAAGTTAGACTGCGCCAAGAGTTGGCCCAAAGTCTGGTGCTGTTTATCATACTGATGGACTATGTCAGCAGGAAGACCCTAATGAGAAAAAAGGTGAGAAGGTGTTATGTGCAGGTGACATAGCAATAAAGGCATCCTCAAAAGAAGACTTAGATGAAATCCTAAACTAGTGTAATGACTAGGTAAAATGGTGTGGGATGAACATGAGCATTGTTGCTTATCCTGGGAACCAGCTCAGGAATAACCACAGCAAAGGGTGAACTAGAGCAGCACTGAGGATTGATTTATTGGCATCCCTTACATGAGCAATTATACTCACACATACAACACATTTATGCTGGCAGGCTGCAGATGCAGGTGTTGATTGCTTTGGATTTCGAGGTGGCTGAGTCTGGCAAGGTGACAGGTGCCTTTAGATCGGCCGCGAGGCGACAAGAATCCCTGAAGTCCCTTCGGATCCGCCGGAGGGCTCTACTTTTTCTGATCCAGTCCCGAGTTTAGTGTGCTGTTACTTTTCCTTGTTGGTACCTTTGACCTGGCCGCCTATCTCAAAATTTATACCTTCACCAAGATAATACCATCGTTCCATAAAAGGTGATATTTGCCTCTTTGTTTTGCCATTGGCTGTCACTCACACTATCTCACTCATTCCTTACATTAATTGATTACATATTCATAAACATGAATACAATTGATTATAAAGAGCAATGCTGCTTTAAGCAAGTGCCTAACATCAATGTGGACTTCCTGCTGCTTCTCGCTTTGTAATGGCATAACAGGAAACTGTGCTTAAGCAAGTGTCTAACATCAACGTGCCTTGTGGCTTTGTAATGGCATAACAGGAAACTGTGCAGATTGCACTCGAAAGAGCAAATGGGGGCCCGTCCGGCTACAAGCATGACTAAAACTGAGGTTACGTGAGTCAGTATAGGTGCCACAGGGAAATTGGACATAGAGATTAACGGAGTGAAACTAAGTCAGACAGACCATTTCAAGTACCTCGGTGCCTAGGTCATGGAAGACTACAAGCTTGAACGTGAAGTACAATCCAGACTGGAGAATGTTGGAAAAATATGGACTAACATGTCAGAGGTAGTGTATGAGACTCGTATACTACTCAAACTAAAAGCCCAACTGTATAGAACAATGGTGCTCCCCTCAGTGCTGTATGGTGCAGAAGCCTGGATGATAAAAAGGTGGCAGGTTCAGTGCCTACAGGTGTTTGAGATGAGATCCCTTCATGTCATAGAAGAAGTAACACAAAAAGACAGATTTTGAAATGAAGATATTAGGATGGAAGTCAAAGTCTGGTGATGTGGCTGATGAAATCCAGGAAGTCTGACTTCACTGATTTGGACACATGCAGACAATGAGTGAAGGGGGCCTGGTAAAGAGAACATGGCAGGAGAGGGTGATAGGAGAGAGATCCTAGGAAAGCTGAGGAAGCTATGGATGGAGTTGCATCAAAAAAGATGGTAAGCAGGTGTACCTTACTGGTGCCTCAGGCTGATGAAGATGGCAGTTGCTTGCACACAATCCAACCTCAGTTGATAGGATAAGGGGAAGAAGAAGAAGAGTGACATGTGACTCTTGTTTGAGAGGATGGCGCTTTGAAATTCTCAAACAGAAACTGCTGTAAATGCTGCTAACTTGAACATCTTGGGTCAACAATTAAATTGTAAAATGCCTAAACAATATTTTCCATTCTAAGATCATTTTGCCCTGTTATTAGGATAACAACAACTCAGAACAATGCCAAAGGAGCATTCTACAGTTATAATTTCCTGATTCTCTACTTAGTGGGTCTGGTGGTAAATCCAGAGTTAGAACTACAAGGGAATATGTGTTTATATTTATCTTTGTGAAAAGAGTTATACTGTGCACACAGTTTGCATCAGAAATTTGAGTCTTGAAAAATGATTAATATATCAGAAGTCTTCAGAAAATCCAGATTTAGCATGATAACAGAAAAATAAAAGCATGACTCAAGCATATACCAAGTTCCATTGGTGGTAGCATCAATGAAAGGCTAGAGTAAAAAGGGCTGCAGATGGTTGACACAATTTTAAGTATCATGTCTTTTTACCCTGCTCAGAATAGGCTTTCTTGAGATTGTGCTCTCACAGTGTCATGAAAGCCTACTCTGAGCAGGGTAAGAAGGGAACAGTTCTCACTCTGAATAGTTAGCAAAAAAGCATTCAACTTGTTTACCACTTCACCACCCCCTTAAAGGAGGCCTACAAATGAAAAGTGTGGACTTTGTTTTTGCTTTTTGGTGGTGTGTAATAGAGCCAATAATCCTTTTTGTTTGTTTATTTACTTTAGAAAATCAGATCTTGTACAGGTTTGAAAGAGTAGGATGACTGCATAACAAGTAAATTGTCTTGTAATAGTGAAAAGTGAAAGCTGAGCAATTGAGATATGACTGTTAGTGTTTTTAGCATTATTTAACTTCAATGGCTAGCTAACATTTTTGGATAAATGAAGAACATAAGAATGGCCCTACTGGGTCAGACCAAAGGTCCATCTAGTCCAGTATCCTGTCTTCCAACAGTGGCCAGTGCCAGGTGCCCCAGAGAGAATGAACAGAACAGGTAATCATCAAGTGATCCATCCCCTGTCGCTCATTCCCAGCTTCTGGCAAACAGGTTAGGGACACCATTCCTGCCCATTCTGGCTAATAGCCATTGATGGACCTATCATTCACGAATTTATCTAGTTCTTTTTTGAACCCTGTTATGGTCTTGGCCTTCACAACATCTTCTGGCAAGGAGTTCCACAGGTTGACTGTGTGTTGTGTGAAGAAATATTTCCTTTTATTTGTATTAAACCTGCTGCCTATTAATTTCATTTGGTGGCCCCTGGTTCTTGTGTTATGAGAAGTAGTAAACAACACTTCCATATCTACTTTCTCTACACGAATCATGATTTTATAGACCTCAATCATATCTAAATTTCATCTGCCATTGTTGCCCAGTCATCTAGTTTTGAGAGATTCTTTTGTAGCGCTTCACAGTTGGCCTAGGTCTTAACTATCTTGGTGAAAGTTTTGACATCTTCATCTCTTCAGGGTGTTAGTTCTCACAGTGTCCTCCAGAAAAATTAGAAAAGATCTGATTTTCCAAGATAACACCAGAAAAAAAATGTCACAGACCAAGTCTAATTACAATCCCTACCTCCTTGGTAGATTATAATTTGTATTCTAGTCCCAGGTACAGATTTTTTCCTTCTAATATATCTGAATTTATCACTTTATTTTTACTGTTGAAGCAGCAAAGGTCAGTGACATTTATCTGCAAGAGTTTTCCAATCTGCTTGGTTATTCATTCACAATTTTAGTCCATATAAATATGTGCATTTATCTATGTAGGTTTCTCTTCCACCTTTATTTCTATTCTTCCCTCATAAACAAGTTGTCTGCACATCAAATGCTGCTTCTTAACTTCCAGACTGATTCTGTGACCTATTTTTTCCTCTATTTTAGAGTTTTGGACCATTGCTGTTACTTATTGCCCAGATTATGGAGGAAGAGGTTAAAATCAACAGCATTATATGTAGCCTTAGAGCTTTATGAGGCACATACCAAAGTTAGAAATTTTGTTACTGTGAACTCAGGCCATCCAGTCCTACTTGCATTCTTTGAATAATCTTGCTTTAAACTAGTACAAAGTTGGTTAATTAGACATGTCTAGGAAGTCTTGTAAATTTGTGTGTAAAAGGGTGGCTCAAAAATATGTAAGCAGTTGATTAAATAAACATTATCAGGAAAATGTAAACGTGGAAAGCATGGAGTATTAGTAGCACTTATTTCTAGAAACAGGAACAGGCATATTTAGAGGTGTAATAAATTATGTCTATGAATTCCAACATCTGATTTATGGAGACCAAAGGCCAGATTCACAAAGGTATTTAGGCTTCTAACTTCATTGGGACACGGGCTTTGCTAGGAAGGAATCTTGGAGGCTCTCTTTACAGGTTGGGAATCAATATTAAAATAGATCAGAGATAGATATCTTAAACTTGCCTGAGAGTAAACTCTGGTGAGAGAGAGAGAGAGAGGATTTATAAAAACCAACAGCAACAGGAATTTTGCTTGTGGATTCTTAGGAGCCAGGGACCAGACTCACCCTAAGTTGGCGATACTGTCCAAAAACTCAAAATATCTAAGCAAGCTGTACTTTTAACCACCTTATTGCTAGACTTGCAGAACAAAGCATGTGCCTGATTCCTAATGTAACAGCCAGGCTTGTCTATCAAAGCTAATATAAAAATCGTAAGTGAATAAGGAGGTCAGCAGTTGTCATGGACACTCCCATGTGTTATTCATAGTATTCTAATAGGAACTAATAGAACGCTTATCTTTGAATGATGCATTCTTTGCTCACATTCCGGGAGTACTTCGTGCCCTAACTCAATTCCAGTTTTATTCTTCAAATTTTGGAATGACAACTGTGAGCCTGTACTGGAAACAGAAACTGTTATACTGGTTTGAACTATACTACTACTACTGCTGTTTTTTGTTGTTGTTGTTGTTGTTGTTGTTTTTTGTTTTTGTTTTCCCTAATCCCCTCTTTGAAGTATTTGTTTTAATTAAAAGTCCACGTCAGTTATTCAAGTTACAACTTCCAGAACTTGTTTCTCCCTCATCAGCACACTTTTAGTTATGTACATTATAACCTAATAAACTAATGCCACTTTCATAGTATTTTTATGTTTTACACAACGCTTAAATAACCTGTAGAACTCACTAGATAATATTGAAGAATTTTTTTTAATGATTCTGTGTTTATAACAGAGATTTTCAAAAGCGCTGAGGGGAAAGGCAGTAGGAGTTGTGTTATGGAAGTTTCACAGCAAGGCTCTTTCATAGTCTTTCATGTTTTTTCATAATACGCGAACAAATGTTTAGTCTTGAGAAGGCATGCTATTATTATTTTATTGGTTATGCAAGCTTCTTGGTAGAGAGAGTTGTGTGAGCAACAAGAGAGCTTGCTCTCTACATTGATCTCTGATTGGAATCAGTTCTTGGGAAAGTTGCTTCCTTGGAATGCATTGGTGTTGGGTTGAGATTCCTAATGGGAGGGATTGCCTGTGTTCCAGGACTCGTGTTTATGTATAAATTATATTCTAACATTCTGTTAATGTAGTTTGTGTATTTTTTGGTTGCAAAGTCAAGCACTTGAAAGTAAGTAGACGCCAGATTTAAGATTCTGTCCAAGCTTAAATTCACCCCCTTTTGTGTGTGCATTATGATACTGTCTAATTGGAAAAACAATATGATGAAGGGCCCCTGCCTCATTATGTGCACAGGTTGGATGCAAAAGGGGAATGAAATTAAAGTTGCATGTATTGGATGAGAATGCCAGACATTTGGGAGCGAGCAACTCAGGTTTGTTAATTGAAACTGTTATTTGAACCCAAAGCATACCTTGTGGTTATATTTACTATTAAAATAAGAAATGACAGATATACAGGAAAAGATTAGCATCTCCTGAGGCGTAGGTAGGTCACAATGGATTTTTCTTATAAACTTCATCTCTCTCTTTCAATCACATATTGTATGCACACAAATAACAAACATATTTGTTAGTTCTCTTCCACTCCTCGTTAAGCATTAGGAATATAAACTGTATTATGTTACTTATACAATACACATGCATTAATTTTAATTTGGAATAACTTGTTTGCTGTCCTTGTTAATTTCATGCTATTATTCTCTTTTCTGATTGGTTTATAACCACTGATTGCATACTGTGCAGATTTTGGCTGGGTCACTTTGACCTGTTTCTCTGCATAACCGTCTAGTCCTTTTCCATTTGCCTTTTCCCCTAATTGCATTTGGCAGAACATATTATAGATATGCTATTACTCCATTTAAGTATATTTTGTTTTAAAAATCCCCCTCTGTCCTACACAGATATTATAAACAAGTTTACGAATTAACGAGGTCATTTAAGGCAGCATTTCATTATCAAGCAAACTACACCAAAGCTAGAATTTACTGATCAAACATATGCTTCAGACATGACTATTTTAGCATACATTAGTACTTCCCACCTTGAAATCTCTACTGATTGAGGGCTTCGCTGTGTTGATTCAGGGAGTTGGGTTATGAAGTTTTTTTAGCATCTGTGCTACTTTCTGTTTCAGTTGCCAGTCTCCTAACATACATCACATTTTGCAACATATTATAAGAATTGTTATGATTAATATAGCTTGCACCAATAGTAATAATTTAAAGCTAAATTCTATATTGGATGATTTCCAATAGTATTTAGTTCCCACCAATTAACTGCTTTTAGAACTTGGTTGATTTGCTTAGTAACCTGATGCAATTGCTCACTCATATATACAAGATGAACTGAAGTTCTTTACAAGAGAGACTAAATGCCAATCCAATTTTGCAATGAGTACTGTAAAATTACGGAGTGAACTCAGAGCTTCACTCCAAAATTTGGCTGACTATTAACCATTACAGTGTTAATACATTTAGGTATAGATGTAATGTCATCAATTTCAATTATAGTTTCAAATTCAGGGATAATACACCAATTGATCAATTGAAAACACTTTCCCTCCATAATTATATTTTGTTTCCCACATAAGAGGCAATGAGTTTGGCATTCTAGGCACTTAGACATACAGGGCCCCTGTTCCTGGGGTTGTCCCCATTCCTGGGGTCCCGTCTATTGTCAGAAGTGTGTTGTCATATGTTACCAGTGTGGTGCTCTGCTGTCTCCTTGTTGGTATCACTTGGCTGCGTGCGTGTGCTCGCCCCGTGTACTGCCCCAGCTCTGCAGATAGCTGATGAAGCAGACCCAACAAGAACCCCCAATGACCACAGAGTCTAGTAAGATGCAAGACGCGTCGGCCAGGTTTATTGCCTTAGGGAATCGATTGCAGTTCCCTGTAGGTTTCTTAGCCTAACTCAGGGCATACTACGAGAAAGTGCCTCTTGACAATGGATTCGGCTCAGTCAGTGGTGGGATTTTCCACTGCCCCCTCGGCCGGACAAAGACACTGCCCCAGGGATGCATTCTTATACACAGATACAAACAAGTTACACATCACTTCTGACGTATTGAGGTGCAACCCCTTTACGTAGTAAGGTTCAACCCCTCTACGTAGTAAGGTGCTGCCTCTCACTTTGTACATGTTGGTTCGATCAAAACAACTCTATCCATCATTTTACCCTTTTGCCCCTGTCATTGGGATGGGTTGGCCTGTTTTTTCTTATCTGTGGAATGTTCCAGTATAAGGTGTTCTGGCACCGTGTTTAGACTTCAATATGCTAGGTGAATATATGTTTATGCATCATCAGCCCTTTCCTTGCCAGCTTCTGTGAACCAGGCCGGCTTCCAGCTCACAGCTTGACTTTGCTTTTTAGCTAAGTCTTGACTATTACTTTAGTTCAGGCCTCAGGCCTCATACTGGGCCTTTATCAGGGCCTTCACTTACCACACCGTCTTGTTACTATGATCAGTACTGCAAATTGATTTTATAGTTCCAAAGGGCATTACACCAAGAAACCCACTTTGCTCATACCTCTGTGCAGCAATCCAAAGCAAGGGCAGAAGCAGCCATCTCAGTGACAGTGATATACTAATTTTGGCAGCTGTACGCTGACATAACTTGTGTTAACCAAAGATTGTAGTGTAGACATTGTTACCCCAAAATCTCTGTTATAGAATAATAAGGAGGTGACATATAAATAACAGGTTTGACTCCTACCAGCATCTATCAACTGGGAGAGTTAGAAATCTGTGTGCCTCCCACCCATGTTTCATTGAAATAAAGGATAGAGAGAATATAACCTTAAACAGAAAGAAAATTTATTAAGGGATAGTTACAACTGGAGGAGAGGGGGTAAGATCCAATAAGGGGATCACTACAAATACCAAAGAATAGATTCCAGCAAGGGGCATAAAGCCCAGACTCTTAAACTGTCCCTTGGTTAAACTATTAAGTGCCCGAAAAACAATGACCGTCTCTTTTTCACTGCAGATGGAGGTGGCTGTCTCAATGGTGCACAGTCCCTATGTCATTACTGACAGTTCCTTAAATGCTCTCTGTGATGCGAATTCCTGAGCCACACTCTGGCAGACACTGCCCCAACCGGTTCCAGCCAGCTCTCAGTCCCTCAAGTTCTGTCAGGAAACAAAGTTTCGACAGGAAAATGCCATGAAGGAAGGATACCAAGATGGAGTTCAAACCTTTTCTACCACATGCACCGTCTTGAATTCTTAGACTCTATTTTGAGTTGCAGAAACATTTTTTATAATACTTAACAAAAGTATAACTATACACCAATAACACCTTACGCCATGACCTGACATTCATTTTAGGAATCATTTAGTGGTTGTATTTATGATATGGTTTTGTCCCTGTTCACAATGTACTGGATAAAATTACTGAGATATCATTGTGATGAGTGTGCCCCGACAATTGTTACAGTTACTCCTGGGTCACTGCTTGCCTTCTTAAAGGTGGGAAAAGGGAATCCAGAGGTCTGGGTGAAGTAGGGAAAACAGTGTTTTAGCCTAGGCATTCAGGTTGGAATTTGGAACAACCCAGCAAATAAGTGATCACCCAAACACATAAATGGGTCTTTGAGGCTAACATCATGAGCAGAACAATTTTAGGGATGACATGATAGACAACTGACAGCCTATATAACATCAGATGGCCTTTTCATTAAACTTTTATGTTATTATATTAATCATGATTAATCTTGGTGAAGGTGAAGTCCTTGAATGTCTTTCAGCAGGATAAATACAACATTAGAATTTTTTATCCCTGAAGGATTTGCTTCAGATTTCATTTTCCCCTGTCAAGATAAAATGAACAGTATATTATGTCACTCAGTTCCGTTCACAGTAAGAGTCATCTTGCTTTTATTGAATTCACATAGTATAGCAATTTTCAAGATGTTGAAGATAATTCTCTAAACACAGGTAATTCCTGAAGTGACCAGCGGGGGGAGGGAGGGTGCTGTGGGGATGAGGCCACCCGGTTACAGGCTTGTACAGTTATAGATTTATATCTTGCCCATAATTCACCCTCATTTTGTCTAAAACTTTTCAATACTTGTGAAAAGAACTAACTTTTAGCTTAGAACAAGTGAAGTTTCTATTAAAGCACAGTACAGAAGGTCTTAGACAGGTTGTTTTCATTTTTAGAGTTTATCCCAAATTAAAGTTTTTACACCAAATACAAATCTTAAAAAAAGAGGTAGCTGTGATGCTCTGTACCCCAGGGAAACATCCTGCACCCCCATGTTCATCCTTATAATATAATTGTGTGGTATCCAATGCGAAGTTTGTCATGTTAGGTGTCTTCAGAAGGCTTAAGATGCACTGAGCATTGTTGTTACAGTAATGTTATAGGTTATAATTTCATGTATATAGTTGAGGCTGAAAATGTGTACTCATGGCTTAAAACAAGCTCAGGAAAAACTGTCCAGGAGCAGAGAGGCAGTTCACATCTCATCAAGGCATGTATGGAACAAACCCAGCCCAGCCTCACAGGAACAAAGGACACTGGCTTAGGTAGCAACAAAGGATTTCTTGGCCTCTCCAGTGAGTCACCCCCACTTCCCTTGGACAGTTTGGGACTACGATGAGGTAATGCTTACCTGACTGTGAGGGGGATGGGCAAAGCCAAGAGGGAAAAAAGGACATAATAAAAGGGAGAGATGTTTGCCATGCTGGCTCTCTCTTCCATCTCCATCTACAGACACTACCACCAAGTGACTGAAGCACTGATCAAAGGGGAAAGCCTGGCTGAAGGGTAACCACCCAGCATGTGGTGAGAACCATCTAAGTCTGTAAGGGCACTGAAAGTGTTAAGATCAGCTTAGAATGTGTTTTGATTTGATTTCATTTGACCAAATCTGACTTGTTGTGCTTTGACTTATAATCACTTAAAATCTGTCTTTTGTAGTTAATAAATTTGTTGTTTGTTCTATCTGAAGCAGTGCACTTTGTTTGAAGCATGTCAGACTCCGTTTGGGATAACAAGCTTGGTACATAGAAATTTCTTTGTTAAATTGACAAACTCATACAACCTTGCAGCATCCAGCTGGACACTGCAAGATGGAGGTGTGACAGTGTATCCCATAAGGCTTCATGGGAATATGTTTATGAATGTATATATGATATAACTGGAATATGTTTTATGTGACATATGCCATGTACATCTCTATGTAAAGGTTATAATATATGGAATACATTCCTCCTGTTGTATGCATGTATTACTTTTGTATTTGAAGTTAGGAATATTGGCTGTATACTTGCTTGATAGCTTTAGTAAAGCATTTGGTCAGCTTCTTGAGAAAGGTATGTGCAAATCTAGCACCCAGTCAAGAACCACATAAGCCAACAACGAACTTGAAGACATCAGTCCACATTGGAGCTTTCCCAGGAATGTGGCTTGGGTGGTAAGAAACTCAGTTATGCATGGACATGTGACTTGCCCATGTGACTCCAAAACTCCTTCTTGGAGCTGGACTTAGCATAGGAGAGAGGAGGGGGGGGTCTCCACCCTTAAAAAAAACCTCTGCTTAAATCCCTGGGAGATCCTTCGAGTTTGTCTTCAGTTGGCTCAAGAGATAAAAGTGGTTTGAGCATTGGCCTGCTAAACCCAGGGTTGTGAGTTCAATCCTTGAGGGGCCATTTAGGGGTTGGGGAAAAAATCTGTCTGGAGATTGGTCCTGCTTTGAGCAGGGGGTTGGACTAGATGACCTCCTGAGGTCCCTTCCAGCTCTGGTATTCTATAACCTCTCCATCCCCAAGAGTCCCTGAAAGAAGATCTCTAGAACAAAGGACTAGTAACTAGAGGGGGTGGTGATGATTACTGACGTTGGACTTGAAGGAGAACTAGTCTCTGTATAATAGGATACTTACTGGGTGTAAGTTTTTTTCTTCATTCATTGTCTCTAAAGCACATAGACTTGCATTATCATATCTTTATTGTGCTGATAATTCACTTTTGTTATCTGTCTGCTAAACTTGCGATCACTTAAATACTACTTTGTATATATTAATAAATCACTTTTACTATTTAATTAACCCAAGTATGTGATTATATACCGTGGGGGGTGGGAGGAGGGGAAACAGCTATGCATATCTCTGTCAGTGTTATAGAGGGTGAACAATTTTTGAGTTTACCCTGTATAAGCTTTATACAGGGTAAAATGGATTTATTTATGGTTTGGACCCACTGGGAGTTTGACATCTGAGTATTAAAGACAGGAACAGTTCTGTAAGTTGCTTTCAGTTAAGTCTGCAGCTTTGGGGCACATGGTTCAGACTCTGGGTCTGTGTTGGCTGGGTCTGTGTCTGGCTCAACAAAACATGGTGTTGGAGTCCCAGGCTGGCAGGGAAAGCAGGGGCTGAAGTAGTCTTGGCACATCAGTTGGCAGTTCTGAAGTGGATTTCTGTGATCCAACCCATCACTGGAGGTTCCTAGGACTGTGTCTGGGACCAGAGATATTGGCTAGTTTCATTTGGTTGCACAATCCAAGCAGCGGCTGGCTAATAGTGCTCACTCATGTAGCTGGGAGCAGCTTACATGCTGTACATGAACAGCCTGGGAGTGGGGGTTCTCACAGCAGATCAGGGTAAGGCTGGCTCCCAGAGTTAAGGATAGTAGTGACCTAGCAGATCACTTGTCCAGATAACACCAGGGGAACATCCATCCACAAGAAAGAGAATATAAAAGGCCCTGGAACCCCTCCATTTTGTCTTCAGCTGGCTCAAGCGATGGCCTCTCCACCCCACAGAGATGCCTGAAAGCAACTGGAACAAAGAACAGTAACTACAGAGGTGTGAGTGATTGCTGGACCCAGGCTATAAACCACAACGTTGGTCTGAAAAGGACTGGGCCCAGACTAGGAAGGAGTCTAGTCAGTGAAAGAAGCTTATAGGAACATTTCTGAGGGTGAGATTTACCTGTGTTCAGCTTAGACTTGCGTTTTTATTTTATTTTGCTTGGTAACTTACTTAGTATTTTCTGTTATTACTTGGAACCACTTAAATCCACCTTTTATACCTAATAAGAAAAAGTGATTTTATTAACCCAGAGTAAGTAATTAATACTTGGGGGAAGCAAACAGCTGTGTATATCTCCCTATCAGTGTTATAGAGGGCAGATAATTTGAGTTTACCCTGTATAAGCTTTATACTGAGTAAAACAAATTCATTTGGGGTTTAGGCTCCCAGAAAGACTGACTACTGGGTGCTGGGAAAGTCCCTGTTAACTGTGAAGCTCCTGGGCTAAGTGAATCTTTAGTTTCTGTGAACTAAAAGGGAGGGTCAACCTTTTGGTCTGTGCTGTAGTTGACTGGAGTGTCTAGCTCACAAGACAGGAGTGGAGAGAAGCCTTCTCTGGCAGTGGGGTTTGTTCTCAGGGGTATCCCAGTACATCTAGTGACAGTCTTGAGGGTCTTTCTGTGACCAAACCTGTCACAGGGGAAAGTATCTTCTATTTGGAAATATGAAGTAATCAGAGCTATACATTTAACTATAACTTCCTTAAGCCAAGTCATTATACTTCAAATTACTGACACCGCAAAACCTAAAGTCCCTCAGTTCATGCATTAGAATACATTTGGATCTATCCTTATGGCTATGTGGAGCCCTATTAATTTCCTTGTGAGTGTGTGTAGGCAAAGGGGTCCTCTTCAGGAATCCAGTTGCAGGGTTGCTACCTTACAGAACTTCTGTTCTCCTTTCAATATATTCTGTGAAGATGCAACAGCCTGGAAAATACTCAATTATGCCTTTTGTTATTATGCTCCATCTTCTGGAGAAAAGGTGATATTTAACAAGTGTACAATGTATTGATTTAAACCTGCATTCATTAGCAATTTCTTTCTAAAAAAGATTATGTATCTTGGTAAACAGATTTCCCTCTCCAGGGGTGGTGGTTATTGGAGTTTATTTCTGTTGAGTGGTTAATTCAGATGCAAATTATATTTAACTAAATAGGAGGTATTTACATTGTTCATTCTCCTTGCTTTATGTCTTCATTTTGTTCTGATATCAACAAACAGGTACATTACTATGTAGTATTTTCTTTTTTCCCCTAGAGAAATCTATTCCAAAATAGCAGTGGAATTTATGAATGAATGCAAAGTTTAATAAAGCACTATGCAGCATTTTGACTTGGTATTCCCAAAGGAGCAAACATTTGCCAACTTTTACATTTTGCAGTAAGTTTAATTAAAAAGTGAAAAGTAAAATAAAGGTCACTGATTTGTGAAAGGTCACATTAAAAGGAAATGTAACGATAACCAAATGTGGCTTTAGACCAGATTTAGCACCTGAAGCTCCTGTTGAATTTGTGGATGTTCAGTTCCTCTGATAAAATGGGAAAATAGAAATGGCTTGATTATCACTTCATAAGTACAACATAAATTTATTACAAGACATTTTAAAAAAGGATTATTGAGGTCAACAGCTGTGCTAAATATATTTTGTTTATATAGATATATCCTCAAAATGAGAAAAAATGTAGGAATCGGAGAAAAATCTCATTCATATTAATATTGAACAGTCATTAACGTGGCTCAAATGAGCATAAGAATAATAGTTTCGGGCCAGATTCAACTATCTTTAAAATACATCTACACTTATGCAGTGTGTAGAGCGCAGACACTACATGCTCAGCTTGCCTAGCCAGATGCTGCATGCTGAGATATAAATAGCAGTTAGACAATGAGGCATGGTTTAGGTGAGTAGAGTGTGCCTGAACTCAAGAGTATATACTCTATGACTCTCTACATAACCGTGCAGTGTCTCCAATATCTAGCTACACTGATATTCTTAGCAGTGTAATGTCCCACTGCCAGAGCCTTTCCCTGTTACAGTGAAAGGCTTTTGCTGCTGGAGCCTTTCCCTACTGCCTCCCCCAGGTCAGAGCCTTTCACTGCAGCACATAGCTATAGACCTCGGTGACAAGCATGGATGCTGACAGCCTTTCACCATAGCATGTAGCTATACGTGTAGTGCCTGTTCTCTGCATGCCACCAGAAGTATAGGCATGGTGTTATTCGTGCAAAAAGCACTCCACTACTGCCCTGAAGTCAATAGATTTCATATCGATATCACTATCGATGCCGCTCAGTATGAGCATAGGCCTCAGAATCTGTCTTTAAGTAGATAGTAAAATTAGTCAGCTCTGAAGCAGAAAGAATGTTGAGTCAGTATTAGAACAGTTACCAAGATCAACAGAAATATCCTATTTTTTTATTTGATGATAAAAAAAAATTGTCCCCAGCACAGCAAAATATGACTGGACTTTAACTGGGTGAAAAGGAAAACAGCCTCTTATCCTGCACCTATGAACTAATCGGACTGCACATTATGTTTTTGACAATGAGGTCACAACTAGCTTTGGTAGAAAACCTTGCAAAAGGCTTTGGTTGAGATAAGATTGCAATAGAAGGAGGCTAGCCTGTTAAGTTTAGTCTTCACTGACTAATAGCTTTTGTTAAAAATGTATTTCTAAGTATTCAAAATACTATTTATAATTAAGGCTAAGATTTGGTCATGGGTGTGTTTGGTAAAAGTCATGGAGGGGTCACTGGCAATAAATAAAAATTCAAGCCCATGACCTGTTCGTGACTTTTACCAAAATACTCCTGACGAAAATTCTACTTCTGGGGTCCCGCTGACCTGGGGGGCCCTGCTCAGTCCTGTGCGTTGACTGTGTTATGCTTATAAGAAGCACACAGGATATTTTTCAGGGGAAAAGGCAATATGCCACATTTATTGAAGATACAACAATTAGCATATGCATTCAATCACACCACACGCACACAGAAACCCACACACACACGCACTGTCCCACCAGTTGATGTTCTAGTTACCAGTCCAGAGTCCAGATCAACCTAATGGCCAGCTAGATTGATAACAAGTAGGGAGGAGCTGTGTTCAATCGGTCATGACATGATCCTCTGGGGAAGTCTTGGCAGGACGAACCCAAAGTTTCAGGGCAAGGTACCCTGTTTATATAGTGATTTTCCTTCATTGGGACCAATGAGTTTTGCAATGTCATGCTGTAATCAATTGTTGTTTGACAAGTTCTTGTTTTCTTAAATTGTCCTTTTCATCCTTTACCATGTTCTTTCATCAAGTTCCTCAGGGAGTTATCCCATGGCTGGTTTTGATCACAGCTATCTTGTCCCCATTGATAAGTGCCTGTCTAATCTTTAGAGTCATCAATCTGCTCTCCTCTGACATTTCAATATGGGCATGTTGTAGCCTTCTGGCACCCTTGTGTCTGTCTCCAGTTCCTCCCCAGACCATCTGGTTCAGCGATGGCCTTCACACTTATCTCTTAACACATACATTCCTCATTCACACACAAAACGAAATTAATTTACACAGAACATTTTGAACAGGAAGATCAAGTTGCAATGCAAAAGAAAACAATCATGGCATTCTTTTACTTATTTTAAAATGCTAAACCTACAACAAATTGGTGACCTTCAAAGGTCTGTCACTGCCTTGAAATCAGCACAAACACCAGATTCTGGCTGATGTGTCTCTACCAATGGCGCATTAGGCCATTCCTTTCTGCTAGTCAAAAAGGGTGACTGGCAGAATATAATCAAATCATACACCAATACATTTAATACATGCTACATTATTAGTCTTTATCCTTCATTCTAAATTATATAAAATACAAACATAAAATCCTCCTACTACAACTTCCTCCTGGCTGCTGTCCCCAGGGACCACTCTCCAGAAGGCCTCTGGGCACCCCGAGCTGCTGCTCCAGCTGCCCTGAGACTGTTGCTGCTCGGGTGGTCCCCAGGGCACCCCCAGGGCCGTTGTTTGGTGCTCCCCAGAGCCAACCACACTGGCCAATGTTCTGGCAGTCCCTCGAGCCAGCTGCCTGGAGCTGCCCAAGCAGCAGCTGGTGCGGCTATCCCCAGGGGAGCCCCTGGGACTGGTGCTCAGATGCTCCCCAGGCCCCCCAGGACTGCTGCCCAGGTAATCCTCAGGGCTGCCCCCCGGGGCCAGCTGCTCAGGTGGCCCTGAAGTCAACCACACTAGCCATGGCGGAAGTCATGGAGGTCATGGAATGTCATGGAATCCATGACTTCTGCAACCTCTGTGAAAGAATCTCAGCCTTATTTATAATGTTTTATACTTTTATTATATTTTTATGTGCATTAAATCTTTGTATACTAGAACTATAAGTAGTTCTCTCTTCCAAGCTGACTGGGAAGTATGAACACCTACAGTCAGATGTTCAGTAGCCCTGAGGTTGCACTCTCTGCAATGCTTCCAGAAAAGACAGAGCTCTAGCCTGTGCTGCAGCAAAGAGATAAGCTGAGATGAGGGGAGTGTAATAAGGTTGAAACATAGCATTGCTTCAGCACTCCCATACCCTGTTACCTAATGGTACCATAAATTGTCTTAATTGTCACTGGCTATGTGTACACAGCCAAGAAAAACCTTCAGCTTGCCCATTCCAGCTGACTCAGGCTTGTGGGGCTGTTTCTTTGCTGTGTAGAGTTCTGGGCTTGGGGTAGAGTGCAGGCTGTATGACCAAGTCAACACAGCAATGAAACAGCCCCGCAGCCCAAGTCCTGTGAGCCCGAATTAGCTGGCACGGGCCAGCGACAGGTTTTTCTTTGCTGTGTAGACATACCCACTGCGTCTGTGGCTGCACTTTTTTCAAAAAATCCAAATGGGTTCTTAGCTCAAGTGAGTTAAGAACACATCTTTTTTCTGAGTGAAGACAAGACCAGTAAGTAAACCAACTAAAATAAAGCTTGGTTTTTGTGGCTCCCATCTTGTAATGATAATTTGGTATAGATGGATCAAACCTTCTTGTTTAACAGCAAATTCTTATTTCTTCTGATGTGATTTCCCTGACATTAATAAGAGGGGTTTCAGGACCGAATTGGAAGCATTTTTTCTGATGTGTACAGAAAAAAATATTTCACATTTCTTGGGTCTAGTTAGGAAATTTTAAGCATTTATTGCTATAAATCAGGATTTCTGAATGTAGATGAAGTGCAGATGGATAGGATAGCAAACATTCCTGGGTAAAACCATTCATTATTGCCAACTCATGATTTTATCATGAATCATGACATTTGATATTTTTCTGAAACCGCTCTTGGAATGGTGGTTGTGAGATGTTGGCTTTCATTTTTAAAAAGTAAGTTTCAAATTTCTTCAGATTTGTATAATTCCTATTTCTAGATACATTTGGATAAAAAATGTTGATGTCTCGAAGAATACCAGACCGCCATTTCACCTAACACTTCCTCTATTTTCCCCTCCCGTCCCCCCATCCCTGACTTTTTTTCCCTATTCATGTACATCTTCTATTATTTTAATATGGTTATCCCCGCTCTAACATGTTATATCTATGTAATATTGTCTGGTCTTGCAGCTTTTACAAGCTATAAATCACATCATTTCATAATTCTATTGGAGATCCCACGAAGCATACAGTACTTGGAAAGATATACAAGCTGTAAGATATTTACCTTTTTGTACTTTTCAGAGTCTGCTTCTTTATGAAAAATCAACGAAAAATTAAACACACAAAAAAGTGATGTCGGGGAAAAGACCACCACCCAGTTGATTTGGATCAAACGGCCTGAGGCACCTTTATTGTTATAACAAGATTACAAGTATGCACACAGGGAGAGACGGCATAACCTCATGTAAGAGATAAGCCGCTCTGTCCCTTACAAATTTTACCAACCTTATAAAGGTTAAAACCGCAAAACATCATAAAGATTACACTAATTACACTACCATTTTTGGTAATACAATTTTGCAAATCAGCAGGTTATTTTACTGTAAGTTCAGTTTGGGATTTTGCAAATCAGCAGGTTATTTAGTGTAAGTTCAGTTTGGGGTATTTCCAGTTATTGTTTCCTTTCCAATTATATTGACTCTCTTATGACCCCTTGATTGCAAATGCATATTGCAAAAGTCATTAAAATAGTGCATATCAGCAAGCTAGTTGAACATATTTCACGTGTTCTAGCAGTGATTGAGCTGGTTATTTTGATAACCGCTCCTTGGAGTTTCCCTTAAGCAAGCATTATTTATTATATTGCATATACTGCATAAAACAAAGCTGGCACTCGAGGGGACCCCTTGTCCCCCCTTCTAGTTCCTCTTTTGTCAGTGTTTGATACCCTATTTCCTTATATTTAGTTTCTCCACACCCAGTGCCTGATATGTTGCTAAACAAGTCTATTTGAGAACTAAAACCATGGCTTTTACTTAACAATTATTTGGCCTTTATTAAGTTTAGCTAAAATCTAGGACCTGAATATATGAACCTATAAACTAATAAAGCTGAAGCATTACTTGTTACCATATTATATTATGTTAGAATTCAGATGCCCGTATCAGCGGCAGGGACCGGCACCGACGTACTGTTTGTATTCCATTTCAACCAGTACCCCGATGGCGTATCCATGACAGTGACAGCAACTCTCATAGGCAGCGGAGAAATCAGACCCTATATGGAGGATTGCAAAGCTTCCTACAAAAGAATGGAAGGTTATAGGTTCTTATGGTTGTGGAGAAAAACTTGAAAGCATGAACCCTAATGGTTTAAAATCTCAAATGTATTACTTTATTTTAAAAATTGGGAGATTTTAAAACATATCAGAATTTTTTGGTTGGTGATACTACAAATGGTATGTATGAACAATTTGGAGAAAGCAGAATAGCCTGAAAGGTAAATTATGGACATTCTAGACTGTTTTATTTTCAAAAGAGTGAAAGCCTATTGCCATCTTTCACAAGAATCACCAAGCATTGAATCCATAGTTAGCTGTTTCTTCCATTCACACTTGTTGATCATCTATTTGTAATGACTAACAGAAGACTTCAAAAAATAATAAACACAATGTATTAAATGTTGTTCCTATGTAAGTGGTGTATGCTTTTATTCTTTTTTAAGTTAGGCTTGCAATTTTTCTAGTTTCCAGGACAGTGAGTAGGCTGAGACTAAATCTGACAGTGTTATTCTAGTAATTGTACTTAGGCAAGTAGTAAATGTAAAATATTAATCCCCCTTTTTATTAGTTAGGTAATGAGGAACACACCCTGTCTCACTCAGATTTTAAGTATGTTTAAATAAAATGTTGATCCATTATCGAAGCTGTATAAGTGTCAGATTTTATAGCCATAAAATAGAATTTTAAAAATAGCTATTTTAAATAGTAAATTCAGATGGACTGCTGTTAGATACAAGTACTTAAATCAGTCAAAAGTAAGAGAGGGATATTATAGCTCAGCTACACATCTACTGCATGTGTAGTGTCCAAATCCTCTTGCCCATATGTACTTTATTGCTGAGACTGTATAGACTAATTATTGTATGTAATATCTTTTCTGCTTTAGAATAGATGCAGATAACTATGATCTCTCTGATGGCTCCATCATGTGGTGCAGTTGCTGCATTGCCTCCTTATAGTATTTTCCTTTAAATGGTTTGTTAAACAGGGATTAAATATGCATTGAAGAAGCACAGCTTAAAATAAATCCTACTCCACAGAAAGTAAAATCATAAAGTAAAGTGTTCTCTCCAATACTGAAAAATGGGCTAAGAGAGCATTCGGGGGCTAAAGAAGTTGCTAACACTGAAAGAGAAACTAATAAAATTGTCTAAGGCTTGAAGGCAAAAAGACTAAAGGAGTGATGAACTTTCCAGCTTAGCACTGGTGAAAGCAGTTAGTGCCGAATAAAGTTAAAACAAAGGTTCATCAGAATGAATGAATTAATGAATGAATTGGTAACCAATACATCCCAGCTTTGATGCTGAAATCAGAGTACTCAATTTAAATAAATAATATTGTTGTGGGGGCTGGGACAGTTCAAAATTTGATTAGTTTATATTGTTCTGATCAGTAAAGGCCATTTAAAAGGGTGTTGCAAATAATAGGTACATTGCTCCAGTGTCAGTCTATTTATAGGGTTACCATATGTCCTGGTATTCCAGGACACTGCCTCTTTTTTAAGCTCTATCCTCTGTCCTGGTGGGTTTTTCAAATAACAGAAATGTCCTGGAGTTTTACAGAGCAGACGCCGTAGCTCAGAAACAGCCCAGATTGGGCCAGATTCCCTGTTTGGTCTCTTCTCTGCATCTGCAGCTGATTGGTCCATTCCCCTGCAGCCACACCCAGCCCCCAGCTCCCAGCCCCGCTGGCTCTAGCTGCATCCTGGGCTTTTGCCAGCCACCTAGCCACCATGATAGGGAGCAACATTGCCCCCTCCCCCAGTTCTCTCTCCCCCACAGTGTCCTTTTGGAACCTGAAATATGATAACCCTAGTCAGTCATGAACTGAAAGAGTAATGAAGGAAAAACACTCCCAGGGCTAAATAAAATACTCTAAAAATCTAAGAAAAACTTGCTGTTTCTCTATGCTGTCAATTAATAGAGAACTCAAGAAAATAATTTTAAAGTCCTTAAGGAGGAGAGTAAGAGGAGAACCAGAGAATGGAAAATAACATTATACTAGCCCAAACTTCAGTACAGTGAAAATGGCTTATCCTATCTGGTCCAAAAAAACCATGAACATGCTGTGATAGATTAGTATAAATCTATATCAATCTGCAAACTCCATTTTGATTGGAATCTGCACTGTACTCAGGGCTGGGTCCAGGCACCAGCTAAGGAAGCAGGTGCTTGGGGCAGCCAATACAAAGGGGCAGTACTCCGTGCGCTATTGGGGTGGCACATCTAGGTCTTCAGCGAGAATTAGGGGGTGGGTCCCTCAGTTCCTGTCTTCCTCTTTGAGCTGCCACTGAAGTGCTGCCGAAGAGGAAGAGAGGGAGTGAAGGACCCCCCGCTGAACTGCTGCCGAAGAATGGTGTGGCGCGATAGAACTGCCGCCGAAGTGCCGCTGATCGGCTTGGTGCTGCAGAAAACCTGGAGCCGGACATGACTGTACCCTTCTCTTCTGCACTGTAGCTTCCACCTTGGACTGGGACTGTGAGGTATTAAAAAAATTCCTTACTCCTAGCAGAGAGGCTAAAATGGGGAAAGTCATCAGGAGTCCTCAGTCTTAATGGTCTTTCTTTTAAATTGGATCCACCCTAGAACAAGAGGCTGCAGTCTAGGAGAACTAATTCTCCCTCTGTGGACTCTGAAGAGGGGAGTTGGAGCTAAGCAACTCAGCACCTGCTGGGGTGGGGGATGTCACTTGACAGGTGGGCCAAAATTTTATTTTCTCTACCTTCTCAAGCCTGTGGCTCTCACTCATCATCCATCAAACATGAAGAGAAGAATGGAGTAGGAGGAGTGGGGTAAAATAGGGTCCTGGGATCCTAAAAGGATAGTAACCAAATCTGAAAGTCTCTTGAAGTCATGAGGACGCTGGAGGGAGCAGTGTTTGGGTACAGGTGTTATTTTTTTCTAGATCTGCTTATATATGGAAGAGTTTTTTAGGAACTCAGTCTTGCTTTAATAGTCAGGAGGTCTTTGAAATATTGTTTTTTTAAAATTTCCATTGTCCTTGAAACTGTGATGAACAGTGCTAATTTAGAATATCTAGCTCTAGTACAGTATAAATTCTTGATAAGAAAACATCTGTTACTTACTCCTTACTTTTCAAGGCAAGAAAGTAAGCTTTAAAAGCTCTATATCACTTGAATAATATAATGAACTACTACAATATAGTGCTTTGTTTTGTTAAATAACTCTTCCCCCGACCCTCAATACCTTGCCTAGAACTACTACTAGTTAATTGCAAATAGCCTAAATGCTGTATTGGTCTGGGAGGTCAGATGGGAAAACAAGGATCAGTCTGCTTTTCTCACTCCAATTGAACAAGCTTCAGGAAGTGTTAGCAGCATGCTATATCAGCTGGCTTTGAAATATCCACTGGTCTTTTTGAAGTACACTATCCATACTGGGGATGAAAAGGCTTTGTTATAAAAGGTGCAAGGGAGTGCCTCTGAGGGTACATCTACACAGGGATGAAAGGGTTGCTTCTGGAATGGGTCTGATAACCCAGGCTCATTGGGCTTGGGCTGTGGGGCTGAAAATTGATGTGTAGACATTTGCGCTCAGGCGGGACCCTTGAGAGCTGGGACCCTCCACCGTAAATACTGTAGTGGATCTGAGCATAATCCCTGAAGAGCGTACAAACAAAAAACTCTTCCTTCAATTTAGATGAAGACCATATTAGATTTGAGGACTTCAGTAACTCAGTAGAGGTTATATTAGAGGAGTAGGTGAGGTTCTGTGGCCTGCGATGTGCTGGAGGTCAGACTAATGATCATGATGGTCCCTTCTGGCCTTAAAGTCTGTAAGTCTGATCAGTATGTAAAGTGTTAGCAGAGTTACTAGTTGTATTTGACAGAAATGTAATGATATTGCAAGGCCATACTAATGGAGACACACAAGGAACAGAATTAAAGCTTTTATTTGCATGTAGTTGATACACAAGAACAATTTCAACATCCTATTCACTGCTAGTTATAATGTGGCTTAATATCAGTACCCCAAAACTGGTGCTGAGTTTATAGTAAAGATACATAGTGTTGTAGGCAACTCTGCCAGAGGAGACTAGCTTGGTGCCCTCTAGGTAGAGTGAGATCTTTCTATCTCTTTATCCCTCTAGGTAGAGTAGCTATAAACATTTGTGTTGTAAAACTCCTTACCTCAGTAACTAATTGGAAGGCATAGACTGTATACACATTCAGCCCAATCTAAAGACTTTTCTGAGTACCCTGCAACTTCCATTTAATTAGCTGTTCAGTATCTCTCAAGATTTGGCCTATTTACATGTACTCTGGAGCCAATTCTAGAAATTCTTTATTTTAATTAATTATTTATTCCCATTGCCCAGATTTTATTATTTCCATTGACATCAAGGATCACTTTACTGAGAGTAGCTAATTGCACAGTTAGGGCTATATAAAGAAAAATGACTTAACTGTTTCAGAGTACAAGGATCCCGATCTGATTAGGACTCTTTAATCTAGCAAAGGAATTCTAACTTTTCTAACATTGCTTAGATAGTATATAAAGGCTTCTTTGAAGCACTGCACATTGCTCTTGCTACCCCTAATTAAGTAGTATGAGCTCACCCTAGAGTCCTTACCAATGTTTTCTGCTGTTTCCCCTCTGGTGTGATCTGTCAGAGGCACTTGATTGTTGCACTGCATCCCAGAGTGGCTGCACTTCAGTAATAGTTTATGTACACATCGTTGAAATGCTTGGGGATCCTTCAAGTTGAACGGTGGCATAAAATCAGCCTAAGTTATTTGATTTATCCTTCTCTACATTTTCCCTCCAAAACTCAATGGGCTATTGGGCTCATATTGTGTCAATAAAGTGATACAGGCTGCCTGGGAAATCACAGTAGGCTTCTATGCACAGTGTTGTTTATGTAGAGCCACATATGGGCTTGTTGTTTTGTTACCAAATGAGCAGAGTCAACTCAGATAAAAAAAAAAGTTTTGCATGTGCAAGAGCCCCTAGGATCTGTTCCTGAGGCCTCTATTACATTAAAAGGAAGCGTTTGTTTTTTCTGTCTTTATTCCATTCACCACAATACAGAACAGAGAAAACATTGTAATTCATTAATCTTATATTAAATGGCATTTGATTCCTGTTGCAATATGTAACACATTTCAGTGAGCAGAAATTCAAGCACCGGATAAATGTTTTCATGTAACCACTTACTTTTTGCTGTTGTTGTAGATTCATAGATTTTTAAGGCCAAAAAGGACCATTAGGATCTAATATAGTTACCTGCATGGCACAGGCCAAAGAACCCCACCCAGTAAATTCTGCATCAAACATTAACTAGAGTCACAGTCAGAAGATGAAGCTGAGGGTCTGAACTGGGGTGAGAAGTCAGGAAGAAGTTGGGGGCTAGAGCAGGAGGAGGTACAGGCTGGGGCTAGAACAAGGCTAAAGACAGAACAAACACACTTGTAGGCCAGGGATGTGTTGAACAGCCACAGCACTACTGCTGCTACTAAGTTTAAGTATCAGCCTGCTGACTCCTTCAATCAATAAGGTAGCACAGTCAGACAGCTTTTATCAGGGCCAGCTGCACTCGTTGGATTGCTAGGAGACTGGCTCTGATGTAGTCTAGACCCCTGACACATGGATATGCTCCTTACCCTCTCACCCTTGGTCCTGTCCTTACTGTAATGGTGGAAGGAACATTCAATGCATGCAGAAGGGTCCCTTCAGAGAACCTTCTAAATTCAAAGATGGTAGTTGTGGATGCAACCCTTTAGGGATGGGGTACTCACATGGATGAGTTAACAGTACAGGACCTGGGGTCGCCAAGAGAGAGGAAAATGCACATCAGTCTCCTAGAACTCAGAGCTGTATAGAAGGCCTGCAAATCCTTCCTCCACTTAACTTCAGGACAGTCAGTCCAATCATGACTGACAATGTGACCACTATGTTTTACATCATCAAACAAGGTGGGACCAAGTCATCACCACTCTGCCAGGAAGTTGTCAGACTCTGGAACTGGTTCATCAATCACTGGGTATCCCTAGCATCAATACACTTACCTGGACTGCAGAACACATTAATTAACAATCTCAGCAGACACTTTCCCCCAAACCCTGAGTCGGAAATCAAGGATAGAATACTCAAAGACATTTTCAGAGCCTGGGTAAATCCCACAATATACCTTTTTGCTACTCAGCTGCAAGCATCAGAGATTCTGCTCAAAAGGAGGGATGAGTCTAGGATCTGTAGCAGATGCGTTCCTGGTACTGTAATCAGGAGGCCTGATGTATGCTTATTCTTTGACCCCATTAGTTTCCAAAGTGCTCTGCAACTTCAAACAGGACTCAGCCAAACCCATCTTCATAGCTCCAGCATGGCCCTGACAATTGTGGTTCACAGATCTGTTGAATCTCTTAGTATCTCAACCCAGGAACTTATCTCTGCTTCCAGATCTGCTGTCTCAGAATCAGGGACTTTTGCTACACCTGAATCTGGTGTCCCTTCCCTCAGTGCACTGGATGCTGGCTGGATGTCATTGATATAGCAGGCTTGCTCCTCCCCAGTTACGGAAGTGCTGATAAATCATAGAAAAGAATCAAGGAGATAAATTTACCTGTCAAAATGGAGGAGACTCTCTCATTGATGCCAACAGAAATAATTGATTCCCTCTATCATGCTTCAATACTACAGATTCTTACTAGAATTCAAGATGAAGAACTTGCCCCTCAGCTCTGTCAAGGTGTGCTTAGCAGTGTCCTAGCCCATGACCCACCAGTTGAGAACCCTATGCTTTTTGCCCACCCCATTGGTGATAAAGTTCTCAAAAGGCCTAATTGAAGTATTTCTGGCTATCAAAGAACTATTTTTTCCTCCATGATAGTTGACTGTAGTGCTTGCAGCATTCATGAAACCACCCTTCAAACTCATGGCCTCCTCTTTTCTGCTACACATCTATAATGGGCTTCCACTCACTGCAAGAGGACCTCCTCCTGGCTAGGCATGGTGTAGTTGCTTTCTTGTCATATGGCGCCCCCTGCCATTGGTCATTCCATCACTGCAGTGGTCTTTCTTCTTGTAATTCAGTGTTCCCTCTTTGTGATCTAGCCCTCCAGTTAGATCACTATATGGTCTCCCCTTCTGGGGTATCAGTATCACCAGACCAGGTGTCCAGATGGCACCTCCATGAGTCTTGTACCACTTCCCAGACTGTCTCCCTGCAGCTTCCCACTACTATAGACCCTTTATAAACTGATCTTAGCTCCTCTCCCAGCAATTAGTGTTTGTAATTCCCTGGACCTCCCATCAGGGGCAACTGTAAGAGCCCGTCCTGGGCCACCTTAACCCTTTCAGGGCAGGTGTGAGATAAAGAACCCATCACAATCTCAATGAAAATGTAATTTTTGATAGTTATAACTTCACCCAGAAGAGTAGGGGAGATTCAAGCCGAATGGCCTAACCACTGCATACAGTATTCCATCATGATAAAGTATAAATGAGGACACATCTTAAACTCCTTCCCAAACCAATCACAGAATTCTGTCTCAATATTTTTTTCTGAAACCTCCCACATCCAGATCTGAGGCAATATTGCATACTTTGGATGTGAGGAGAGCCTTAGCTTACTACCTGAATACAGGTAGAAGATGATGACCTTCACACAGCCCACCCTGTTAAGTAGGAAACCATGACTAACTTCATCAACCTGGCAACCAAACATTGACTGTTGACCTCCCAGTCAAAAGAGCAACAAAATAAGCCTACCTTTTCAGGGCCAACATAGTAGGCAGATTGGACCTGAGGTAAATACCTGCCAGATGACTGTTCTACGTGTCTCACAATCCAAATGTGAGTACCTGGAGAAAATGCTGAAGACGACCAGCATCAATGTCCTCGCCCTCCAGGAGAACCATGTTACAAATAAAGAAAGTCTGTTGCTACAAAATCAATGAGCTATAAACTCATCATTGTTATAAATGTAAGAAAAATGATGCATTGAACAGGAACACCAAATACAAATAAAAATAATGCTAGTTAAGGTATATGGGACACTTTTGATCTCTGCTGGAATAGGGTTCAGTTTTTAATTGTATTTTGTTAAAAATGTATATCTTGCCTGAGGAGAGGGCATCCTGTTACATTTAGAAGATGATAAATTGAAGAATTTAATATGAAAATAAAATCAAGCTTTGTAGCATAAGAAATGCTTATAACAGCATATCAGGAATATATACCAAATTTGTCTACTACTTAAAGATCCCAGAGATAAATCTAGAGGAAAATAAAGCCAAGCATCAACGTGGTAATAGCTTCATAGATTCATAGACTCTAGGACTGGAAGGGACCTCGAGAGGTCATCAAGTCCAGTCCCCTGCCCTCATGGCAGGACCAAATACTGTCTAGACCATCCCGTGCTCTTAAATATCTCCAGAGATGGAGATTCCACAACCTGCCTAGGCTATTTATTCTAGTGTTTAACTACCCTAACAGATAGGAACTTTTTCCTAATGTCCAACCTAAATCTCCCTTGCTGCAGTTTAAGCTCGTTGCTTCTTGTTCTACCATTAGAGGCTAAGGTGAACAAGTTTTCTCCCTCCTCCTGATGACACCCTTTTAGATACCTGAAAACCGGCTATATGTCCCCCATCATTCTTCTCTTTCCAAACTAAATAAACCCAATTCTTTCAGCCTTCCTCATAGGTCATGTTACCAAGACCTTTAATCATTTCTTGTTGCTCTTCTCTGGACCTCTCCCAATTTCATCATCTTTCTGAAAGCGGTGCCCAGAACTGTGCACTATACTCCGTGAGGCCTACCGCGCGAGTAGAGCAGAAGAATGACTTTCGTGTCTTGTTTACAACACCACTGTATGCATCAGAATCACTATGCTTTTTTGCAGCAGTATCACACTGTTGACCATATTAGCTTGTGGTCCACTATGACCCCTAGATCTCTTTTTGCCATATCCTTCCTCAGAATCTCTTCCATCTGTATGTGTGAAACTGATTGTTTCCTTCTAAGTGGAGCACTTTGCATGGTCTTGATGAACTTTCACTGGTTTACCTCAGACCATTTCTCCAATTTGTCCAGATCATTTTGAATTTTGACCCTGTCCTCCAACAGAGTTGCAACTCCTCCCATTTGGTATTGTCTGCAAACTTAATAAGCGACGTTCTATGCCAACATCTAAGTCGTGATGAAGATTGAACAGGGCGGGCCCAAACAGACCCCTGCGAACCCACTTGTTATACCTTTCCGGCAGATTGGAGCCATTAATAACTACTCTCTAGTACGGGTAGCCAGCAGTTAGGCACCCACCTTATAGTAGCCCACTAAATTGTATTTGCCTGTGTATCGATAAGGATATCATGTGAGACCGTACAAAATGCCTTACTAAAGTCTAGGTAACCACACCACGCTTCGCCCTTATCCACAAGACTCGTTATCCTATCAAGAAAGCTATCAGATTGGTTTGACGCGATTTGTTGTTTACAATCCTTGTTGGCTATCCATCACCTTACCACCTTCCAATTGTGGCAGATGCTTTCTTTAATTTACTGCTCCATTATCTTCCGCGGTACAGAGTTAAACTAACTGTCTGTAGTTCCTGGTGTTTATTTCCCTTTTATAGATGGGCACTATATTTGCCCTTTTCCAGTCCGAATCTCTCCCGTCTCCATGATTCCAAAGATATAGTTGAGGTCAGACCTCCTCATAACTCCTTGATATTCTAGGATGCATTCATTCAGGCCCTGGTGACTTGCTGGCATCTAACTTTTCTAAGTGATTAACTTGCTCTTTTTTATTTTATCTTCTAAACCTACCCCTTCCCATAAACTTTCACTATGTAGACATTCCTTCAGACTCTCACTGAAGACCGAAACAAAGAAGTCATTAGAGCATCCGGCCATTCCAAGTTTCCTGTTACTGTTCCTCCTCATTGAGCAGTGGGCTACCCGTCCTGGTCTCTCTTGCTTCTAATGTATTGATAAAAAGTCTTCTTGTTCCTTTTATCCCATAGCTAGTTTGAACTCATTGTGCCTTGCCTTTCGTAATCTTGCCCACATCCTGTGTTGTTGCCTATATTCATCCTCTGTAACTGACCTAGTTCCATTTTTATATGACTCCTTTTTATTTTGTAGGTCAGCAGATCTCGTGGTTAAGCCAGGTGCCTTTTGCACATTTTCTATTTTCCTACCACTCGGAATAGCTGTGCTTTGGCCCTTAATAGTGTCCCTTTAAAACTGCCAACTCTCTCAGTGTTTTTCCCCCCAGTCTTGATTCCATGGGACCTTACCTATCAGCTCTCTGAGCTTACCAAACCGCCTTCCTGAAATCCATTGACTCTATTTGCTGTACTCCCCACCTTCCTTAGAATTGCAAACTCTATGATCATGACACTTTCACCCAAGCCCTTCTACTTTCAAATTCTCAACGAGTTCCTCCCTATTGTTAAAATGAAGTCTAGAACACTTCCCCCCTAGTAGCTTTCACCTTCTGAAATAAAAATGTTGTCTGCAATGCAGTCCAGGAACTTATGGATAGTCTGTACCCCCGATGTTATTTTCCCAACATATACTGGATAGTGAAGCCCAATACCACCAAATCTGGGCTTTGGATGATTTGTTAGTTGTTTAAAAAAGCCTCATCACCACTTCCACCGGTTAGCTGCCTAGTAGACTCCTAGCATGACATCACCCTGTTTTTTATCCCCTTTATCTAACCAGAGACTCTCAACACTTGTCTCCTATGTCCTCTCCACCTCAGTCCAAGTGTGTACATTTTAATATAAAGGCATCACCTCCTCCCTTCCCCTTGTCTATCCTCCTGAGCTAACTATATCCATCCACACCAACATTCCAATCATGTGTATTACCCACCAAGTTCAGTGATGCAAACATGTCATAGTTGTAGTATTATTACCCATACTTCTCGCATTTGTATATAGGCATCTAAGATACTGGTTTGATCTTGCCTCCCAGTTTTGCCCTGACCCTCCTTTCTCTCTGCCATTATAGCCCACATTCCCTCTTGTTTCTGACCCATCTCCCAGGTCTTCATTTTCCCCACTTACCTGTGGGCTTTGCTCACCTGTCCCCATCGAACCTAGTTTAAAACCCTCCTCACTAGGGCTTTAAACTCACTGTACTAATTTACAGTACATACTATGCAATAAAATCATTTGAGAAAGTATTCAATATTACTAGCATATTCTGCTTACTGACTGACTTAATAGGAAGTATCAAATTGAAAATGTTGTTATCTTTACATAGGAAACAAGGCATTAGTTACATAAAGTGTTGGAAAACCCATAAGCAGGGCTGGCAAATTTATATCCCCTCTTGGCTAAATCTGAATGGTATGTATAAAATTAGTGTTGCAATATTCAGAGTGCTTCTCTTTGAGTCCGAGAATGAAACAATGCAGAAGTGTCATTGTAGGAGCAAGCTCTTTGGGATAGGGAGTATGTTTTCCTATGTGTTTGTACAGCACCTAGCATAATGGGGCTGTGATTGTGAATGAGACCTTTAAGTGCAACCTAATAGAAACATTTATAAAGCATGCCATGTTCTCCCCAAAGTATAGTGAACAGTAAAAAAAAAATACAATTATAAAATTATTTTTAAAGAGTTTTCAAAATGGCATCATGCAAGGTGAATAAAAATAAATGGTTTAAAAAAATCAAAAGTGGATTTTGTAAAATTTAAATTAATTAAACAAAGGGTGGCTTTTAAAATCAATTTGAAATCAGCAGTCTATGTTAAGGCCCAAACTTATTATAATCAATTACAATAATTTAAATTGAACATTAACATTTCTTTCTTTACCACAAGATACCAGCATAGACTAGATTGTGGAGGTGCATTGGCTGAGGTTTGAACACAAGACCAGAAATCAAGAAGTTTTGAATTCTAATCCCTTAAGCAAGTCTCCACTGCATAGCAGCCATCATGTGAGAAATCCATTCAATAATGCAAGGCTCTCTTCATTTACTGATTAGAACTCAGCCTTTTAAAGATGTCTTAAGACTCAACCACATTTGACATAGAACAAAGTTTAGCACATGTAAATCTTCATATATGTATACCAGTTAAGATTTGTAAGGTGCAAAAAACACTAAACTTTCAGGATTTGACAATTTTGGAATTGGACCTACATATCCATTTCAACTTTTTTCTATGTCCCATGGTACTGTTATATCTATGAGAATTGTCTCAATGTTATGACTGTTGAATTAAGAAAGTTATTGAGATAGTAGGGGCACTTTTAAAATGACGTGAATAATAGATGAAAAGCCAAGAAATTCTATTTTAAAAATATCGTTATTGCTTTGAGATTTTCTTTTACTATCACAAGCTATCCTCTAATATATTATCTAGGTCCGACTTATAAATAGTTAAGACACTTTCTTGATGGGGAGAAATGGAGGGAGAAACTGCCAATTGTCTCAGTATCTGATTTTTTTCTTTTAGTATTTTAACTACTTAGACACTAATGATGCAGTAGGTGGCATTGTTCTCTGAGTTGATTTTTAACCGATTCCTCAGCTTTGCCTTAGGGGCATTAATATAAATGCTTCTGAAGAGTGCAGTATTTAAGATGAGCTGCAAAACCTAAGGCTATGTAACTTGTGAGCATTACAAAGTTCATAGTCCTATGCATCAGAGAAGTATTTATGAAAGAGGAAGTGGTGAGAATGGTCTATCTGAAAATAATGAGGGGCAAAAGGCTGTTGAGTAACATTACACAGTGAAAAGAACAGACAAGTATTAGAATTAGGATGTAAGTCAGGTGATGGAGCAAGTAAATAGTCTAAATGTAAATGAAGTAGCAGAATAGATTAATACCAATCAAATTCTGATAGGTGGTGGAACAGGAAAATGACAGTCAAGTACAGGGAAAAATGGAACAGGTAAATAGTTATCACTCAGAACCAGCTAACGGGTGGATGAGTCAATCTGAGCAGGGTAAGACAACAGTTCAGGGGATAGCTGGACTATCCAAGGCAAAATGGTGGCCGGCTTTAGGCCTATTCCACCAATTCCCCCGAATCGGGCCCCGCGCCCAGTGAGAATCCCTTCCCTGGCTAGAGGTGCCTTTTTAATTTTTACTCACCTGGCAGCGCTCCGGGTCTTCGGTGGGACTTCGGCTGCGCTCTGGGTCCTTCAGTGCTGCCAAAGACCTGGAGCGAGTGAAGGACTCACTGCCGAAGAGCTGCGGAAGACTCAGAGCACTGCCCAGTGAGTACAAAACCCACACGTTTTTTTTACATGTGGTTTTTGTTTAGTCATCCCTGCTGGGCCCCCATCAAAACTGTTTGAATTGGGCCCCGTACTTCCTAAAGCCGGCCCTGGGTGGTGCAGAAAATGTGACTGTGTACCTTCTTTTGTATTGTCTGTCTACCCATTAGAGAAATGCTGATGCAGATTCCTGGGATCACTGTTGTGGTTGCAGTTCTATTGGGTGGACTATGATAGGCCCTAGTAAAGTTACTAATTCTGACTTTATTTAACTTTCAATGCCCTAATAGGAAAGGCTGTTCTTTTCTACTAGATTGTTCAGCAAGTTTAAGAGATTTAGATCTAACCAAGAATCAGCTGCTGAATAAAATTCTACAAAGATTTCCTCATAAGAATTGTCTGCAGACAGGGATTTTTTGAATGCATTCATTATTTAGAATTATTAGCCACACTTCTCTGTGAATTAGCTTTGGTCTGTAGCCCAGACATTCTAGCTTAGTTGTTTTGATGGAACACATCACGTGGTATGTTTCTGTTCTGTGTGCATGACAGTAGTATCAAGTTTCTGATTGTATACTCAAGATCAAAGTTAGACATTTTCTTCCTGTTGATGTTCTGCAGTATTTGGTGAATATTCTTGTGAATAAACTCATACAACTGAATATTTGTGAACACAAAGGTGAGTGAAAACAGTTAAAGCAAATTCATTTAAAAATGATGATAAATACTCATGGGAGATCTTTACAGTATTGACTCATGGGAGACCTCTGCAGTATTTGCTCAGTTATTAGTTGCAAGCAGTGACTTCAGCCATTCTTCTGTGTGCTGTGGTTCTGAAATCATACCTGGTCAAGAAGTTATACCTGTGCAATCTATAGTTTCAGGGATGGGAAAGGAGGAAGTGATTAAAAGAACTGCATGCTAAATGAGGATTTTAAAAAAGATGTTTGCCCCATCAAACATTAAATGATATCTTGATTGTGATTAGAAGGGTATGAAACCCTTTCAAGACTTCTCCCAGAATATTTTCTTTTTTTGGCTCTAAGGACTGTGTTTCAGGGCAGGGAAAGAAGCAGAAGCGTTGCTAACTCTAAGCACATTTCACTAATACTTAAGACCCCTCTAAATCAATTTACCAGCAAGCTACAAGTAGCCTGAACTCCTTAGTCCATATATACATTAGGTGGAACTCTATAACAAATATTCAGCTTCACAATTTTTTTAAGAGTATATTTTATTACCTTTTTATTAAAGCACAACTCATTTTAGGATTTGGAGTAGCAATGCATCTTGGGACACAGTTCATTGATCATTGAATGGTTGTAAAAAACTCTTCTGGTGACAGTGAGTCACTTTTATGGCCCATTTTTTTCAGTCCTGTATCTGCTAATAGATGACCTTGTGGTAACAGTCAAATACTTTGCCAAAAACTCACTAGCATTTCATAAAAGCTTAAATGTTCATTCTTTATTTGCATCTTAGTAGAATGATCAAGCTTAGCATTAAATCCACCTTCTTTCTGCATTTACAGTACATCCTGTCATTAAGAGAAATGTCTCAAGTGTTATGCTTGAGTTAGCCACTGAGTATATATCACTCAGTTGGAGAAGTGCCTTCTCTTTATTGCTCCTTGTAACGAGGCAGTGTGGCTCCCCTCCTCCCCAGGGAGGGTCGAGCCCCGTCAATCATCCACAGGGGCGGGACCGCTGGGCGGAAGTCCTGTCCCTCAGAGGGTCAGGCGGCGACCCGGAAGAATAAAAGCTGGGCCCCAGCCATCAGTTGGAGCCCAGCTGCCTCCTGGAGCAGATGTGCCTGCCAACGCTTGTAACTGGGAGGCTGCTGAGGCCAGGGGCCGGGGCCAGGGCCAGGAGCTACCGGAGCTTCCCCGCGGTCGCTACAACAAGGAGCTACCGGAGCTTCCCTGCGGTTGCTACGACGAGGAGCTGCCAGAGCTGCCCCGTCCCTACTACGGCCCTGAGGAGCCCCCAGACCAGGCCTGGCCTGCATTCCCAGAGATACTACCCGACCTGCCGCCCAGCCTGGACTGGGAGGAACCGATGGTGCTGGACGTCCCCAAAACTGAGACCCCGGACCAGGTAGGAACAGAGGGGGATGTTGGAAGTAGCCCGGGGGCAGCCGACCCCAGTCAGGCTGCAGAGCTACCCCTGCCTATGTCAGTGTGTTTCGGTCAGGATCCCCACTGACCACCGGTAGCGGTGGCAGCCGCTACCATGGCCCCGGGCTGGAACACAGAGGAGTGGGTGGGCCTGCGTTCCCCCTGCCACCCGTACGCAGGTGGCAGAATCCCCCTCTCCCCCGCCTAAGGAGGCCACTGTGAGTGAACTATTGTAACTGTTTGGTGCCCTGCCTGAACCAAGGGCTGGGCCCCTTTTTACTTTGCCACTGCTCTGCCCTGCTCCAAAGGGCCAAAGCTGATTGTACTATTGTAACTGTGTTTGGTGCCCTGCCCAAACCAAGGGCTGGGCTCCTTCTGACTTTGCCACTACAGGGTCCTCTTCCCAGGGACAAATGTCCCAGGGTAGGACCGCGGGTCCAAGGGTCGGACCCTTAGATGACAGCGAGGCCGGTGTGGCTCCCCAGGGAGGGTCGAGCCCCGGCAGGAACTCGTTCACACTCCTAATGCAATTTTCCAAACATAGATTGCCATTTCCAGATCAGTTTTCTTTCTGGTCAATTTATTATTCTAATAATGTATTATGCAAGCTGTCCAATTTACTAATCTGTAGTAAAGCTAAGAAATGTAAGAGGAATGTCAGAGTAATAACAAAAGCGTCAGCTATAACCTTTTTTTTGTTGTTCTACTGAACACTTTTCCTGAAAAGTCCACAGTTCATGAGACAGTTGGTGGGGAGGAGGGATGGAATGACAGAACTGTCTAATTCAACAAAGGCATAGATGCTTATTTTAGATATTTGTATACATTGCAAATAAGTTGAAAATATTGTACTTTAATGCAAGCATTAATTGACAAATTAGCAACATCTCAGATACTAATACTTCAGAACTTTTTTCTAGACTTCATTTACTTTATCATACCCAGTAGATATTATGGAGAACATCTAAAGCTAATGTAGCCTTTATTTTCAATTGAATTGAATTAATGATTCTGTGTAAACCTACAATAGGTTCAGCTCCTGTTACTACAGTTTCCAAATCAACAGAAAGTTACTCTTTAAGATTCTCTTAGACTGAGAGACTCTTAGGAGCACATGAAGAATGAATACAGTGACCACAAACACATTTACAAGTAAACAGTTTTGTTTGTATTCTAAGTTATACTTGTATGGTACATTCACAAACACATCTACCCAAACTGAGAGAGCCCAAAGCAATAGCCAATGCCATATTTATACTTACATCTCCAAAAATAAAGTCTGGTAGATCTCTCAGCAAGTGGTCATTGGTAAAGGGGTGGTTCCTGCTGGGGTCTTCCCACTTTTACCCTACTAGGGAACCTCTTTTATATTGTTGTTCTGATCCCGGCTAATACCTTGTGCTCTTTTTCCTTATCTGTACTTCCATATGCCATAAATTTTGGAGTGCCCCACTTTCCATAGGTTGTTCTCTTAGTTCCTCTTTTCCTTATTAGCATCTTATTAACATTTATGTCAACCTGTTTCCAGGGTAATCTGTGGTCAGAACAGAAATGTTCATGATGTTACAATCAGTTGTTTTGAGATCTATTGCAGCCTGTTTTTCTATAACATCACCTTTGACAGTAATCTTGTGGTTTTATTGGCACAAGGTTGTACAGGGAGACTTTGGCAAACCAGTAAAGTGCCTAGACCGCTACTGCTTATTGCTAAAAGTAGCCAAGTCAGGAGACCATAAATTGGCTATGCAGAAGCCTTAGCATAACCAAGGCAGGAGGGGAGGGGGTTTGGGGTGCCACAGAAAGGGCAGCTTGACTCTGCATCCTTCCTGATAAGAATTGTGTAGAAACTACTGATATATCTATTTTAGAAAAACAGGAAATGTGTCTATATGTGCCCTCAGGAATGTGTCTGTCAGGGCCTCAAGGTATGCACACTCTGAAAAAACACAGCTGGCTGACCTTTAAAAACTGCTTGCTTAGCAAGTTTTCTTTAAGTGACAAGTCATTGTATTACTCATGTATAAATAAGGGGGAAAAGTTTGAGGTAGTTGGACTCTTCGGGAGGGACTCTTCAGGGACGCTCCCTCTGGACGCATTTTATGGTCCCCATTGGCAGATAGAAGTTTGGCCAACGAAAGACTGTTGCTGTGCTACCCAAGAGCCACACTCAGCTTCAGTAATTATTGAGGGTTGGGGATGTTTTGCTAACCTGTTGCGACGTGCGTAAGTGCTTGAGACTAAGTAAAGTTTAGCTTTAAGTGACAGCACTCTTGTGCTGTTCTATTTGTGCCAGCCATCTATCGGTTGGGCGGCCGTGTCTCCCGTGATTTATTTCCTGACACACCTTACACAGGGTAAAAGTTACCAAGAGCTTTGGATTGAAAGAACTCCAGGTAACAGGGTTACTCTTATGTCACCCACTCATTTCAAGTCTTCTTAAGCCTGTGGCCTAGTGTGGCTAAAATGAAATCTTGCCTGCCTTAGCCTGTAGGCCATGCATTACTGCCTTACCTTACTTATATCCTTAATACACACTTATAACTCCTAAATGCTTTTCAGTCTTCTACTCCAATAATCCTATCCTACTTAGTGTTGCCCGTTACTTGGAATCAGGCCAAGAAATAACTACAAACAAAGATCAAATTGAAGCAGTACTGCGGGTTGATTTATTACTTGTGTAGAAGGGTAGTCCCCTGCTCTTGCCCTAAAGGGCTTAAACCAGCCCTGGGAGGAGGCTATGGCTGGAGAAAGCAGCTTTAAAAGGCTAGGCTGATTGGGGGAAGTGGCTACAGCTGGGGCCATGCCCCAAACTGAGCAACAGGCCTTATAAGAAGGCCAGGGAAGCCAGAAGGGTGAGTCTCCCTTTTGCTGTAGAGGGAGAAGTGTCTGGCTGCAGGGAGCTAGGGACAGGGTACTTGAGTGGAGATGGGGAAAGGCAGAAAAGCCAGGGAGCTCCAGCCTGGAAAGCCCCAGGCTGTGGTGTAGCAGAAGGCTAAGGGGGATTGGGGGGTTGCAGAGGGCAGCCCCAAGACAGCAGGTCCAAACGCTCCTTGCCAGTGATGAGTAGGCTGATACTGCAGTCTGTCCCAGGGTGTGGGGCTAGATGATGACTGGCAGTAACCTTATACTGAGACAAAGTGGGGATAGTGGGTTGGGGTTCCCCAGGGAGGGGAGACCCAGATTGGTGGGGTACTGCCAGGGGGCAGCACCCCAATTAACAGGGCACAAGGGCCAGAGGACAGGCGGATCACTGGCCTGCAGAGGGTGCTCCAGAGCTGGAATGATCTAATTCCCGGAACAGACCTGCAGGAGGTGCTGCAGGGGTGAGTCTGCACCTCTAAAATTTGCTTCTCTTATTTGCGCAGTTATACACACATCCCATTCATACTGGTGACAGGCTGCAGATGTGGGTGTTGCTTTGAACCTTAGGTGACTGAGACTGGCTAGGTTCCAGCTTCCCAGAGATCAAACTTCTAGGTGATGAAAGTCCCCAAAGCCCCTTCGCGTTTGTGGGAGGCATCTACTGCTTCTCGTCTGGTCCTGAGTTTTTGCTGTCGTGGGTTACATCTCTCTGGCCACTACTGCTGTAGGTTTATATACAGTTCCATATATACCTTGATTATCCTTACATGGTAATATTTCAGTTCAAGCCTTGTGATTGGTTTCTTACACTCACGGTTTCTTACACTCACACTATCTCACT
This sequence comes from Chelonoidis abingdonii, assembly GCF_003597395.2. Lineage (NCBI taxonomy): Eukaryota > Metazoa > Chordata > Testudines > Testudinidae > Chelonoidis > Chelonoidis abingdonii. The sequence goes on from NC_133777.1 coordinate 23,716,357, forward strand.
CATTCCTTACATTGATTGATCACATATTGTGACAGGGTTGGGCCAGTTAGCTACAGGAGAGTGATAGAAGGCAGCTATATTAGCCTCAGATTAAGCAGGTCTCTTTTCCCTTGGTAACTTCATATTTTATATACTGTACTTGTCTTATGGAAGGGCAGGACTGGAAGGGTCATCCAGTCCAGTTCTCTGTACTCAAAGCAGGACAAAATAATAAGACCTTTCCTGACATGTGTTTGTTTGACCTGTTCTTAAAAATCTCAATTGACGGAGACTCCACACCTCCCTAGGCCATTTGTTCCAGTACTTAGCTATTCTGACAGTTAGGAAGTTTGTCCTAATGTCCAACTGAAACGTCCTTTGCTGCAATTTAAACCTGTTGCTTCTTGCCCTGTCCTCAGAGGTTAACAAAAACAATATTTCACCTTCCTCCTTGTAACAAACTGTTACGTATTTGAAAACCATTATAATGCACCCTCCACCCTGTCGTCTTGTTTTTCTTTAATTCCTTAGTTCAAATAGATTTTTACCCAGGTGTGATGGGGTATACAAACTGCACAGTTGTACAGAAAGGTTTAAAGCACTTTACTGGGCCCAGATAGCTCTGCCTCTCCAAATATGCAGCGCATACTCCAGCTGGAGACAGGGTTGAAAAGGGAGCAACCCAGCTCAGAAGGAGGAGGCTCAGGAGGAGTGCAGGCTGATCCTGAAGGCTTCTGCCAAAATGGGCTGGAGAAACCTCCCTGAAAGAAAAGGACTGTGTGTGGAGCCCAGCTAGGGCTGGCAGTTTGTTTCCCTTTTTCTTTTCTCCTTATCTGGGACCAGAAGCTGAGGGAACAAAGCAGTGGTAGGAAGCGACCCAGGGAAGGTAGCTCAGAGGGCCCCTCCCTGAGACCAAAAGCTGCTGACCTCCGTAGGACCCTGGGTCAAAGCCCAGTGGATTGGGCAGGCCTAGGCTCCACTACCACTGCCCCATGACTGAGTGGACACTAATCACTAGGCTCCTCGGCCCACTGCGGACCCCATTACACCACGTCTTTCATCTCTCATTCAGTTGTTCTATTACAAAGAGAGCCTTTTAAACTTCTCCAGACTATATTGTAGTAAGCTCTTAATACTTTCAGGTCCTGTTACATAGAGTGTTAAGCACACAATTCTCCATGGTATACAAAAGATGTGATCATATTGTCTTTTATTTTTGGACCTTGGGCATCTTACGCAGTTACTTAGGCCACCAGTCTGGAAACTTGCAAAATCCTGTTAAAGAGTGAGTGGCAAAAAATAATAAATCCTAGGGCCTTGACTGAAATCTTAAACTACACTGCAAAAAGCTAAGATGAGACTTAAGAATCTGAGGAATTGTAGGGGTACAATATCATAGAGGATAGAAATTATTTAACTTTAAATAAGTATGGACTGATGATCAGAAAGTGGTTTAAATAATAGACAAAAGCACCTACTTATCTTGTAAATGCTTATATGGTGCTCTGTCGGGGTGGGCTATGGTATTTGATCTGAAATGGACTTTTCCTGGCAGCTGAGCATGGTTGAGCCCTTTTATGGAGAAGAAAGGCTTTTAATCATTAGATGCTTTGGTATTAATGTATCTGAGCAACCTTCTTTGTAAAGTTTGTTTTTAAAAAACTAGGCACATCTTGCTAAGCCACAGCATTTCCTTTTATCTGGCTCACCAGCTATAGAGGTCTATATTTACTGCAGCAAAGACATATTTTATTCCAAACCTTGCTGATTCATTATAACTAATGATGAAGTGATTGGAATTAATTTTTAATGTTTTCCATTTACACTTATTTAATTCTCATATTTGACTCACTCATTAGTTCACTCACCTTGTTCAATTATTTTCATATACTCTGGGGTTTTATAAATTACCAATAACAAGCTGCATGTTACCTATTTTAAGATTATAATTCATTTCTAATGTGCATTTCAGTAGCATGATCTGTTCCTCATTTGTAACTAAATTTGAAATGACATTGTCTCTAAAAAAAAAAAAAAAAAAAAAAAAAATTGTAGGTTGTAGTGGACACAGCAAGTTTAAAGAAAATGCTATTTTTCTTCCTTTTCCATCTGTTCTGCTATCACTCTTAGATTCTATCCATTCATTAGCATTTCTGAATAATTTGGGGTTGTGGTTAGATATTAGGCACATGACCATGGAAGGGATTGCTGCTATTTTTCTATCCTTTTTGATTTGCTTGTTCTGCTTTATTAAAGAAAAACTATTTTAATTAGCAGCAGCAGCACAGGAAGAACCATTACATCATGTTCCATCATTTAAAAATACATCCATGTGTGAGCCTGGAATAGGGTGACCAGATGTCCCAATTTTATAGGGACAGTCCCGATTTTTAGGTCTTTTTCTTATATAGGCGCCTATTGCCCCCCACCCCATCCCATTTTTTCACATTTACTGTCTGGTCACCCTAGCCTGGAAAAGGGGTATTTTCATTCACAAATGAGCACTTAAAATATTGTAGTAACCTGTACTTATATAATGCATTTTCCACCCAAGGATCTCAAAGACTTTACAAACATTGATTTAACTTTAATGCTTAAAAGAAAGCAAATATTTAAGGCTGTATTAAAAAACAGAAGACTAATACTGATATGATGCCATTATATAAACCAATGGTACTTCCTGATATTTAATACTATTTCTATTATTGACAATGTTGTTACAACAAGGATATGACAGAAATAGGGTCTAGAAAAGGCCAGTGAATGCAATTAGAGCTATAGAAAGTCTTCTTTGGAAGGAGATGTGAGGGGTTAGGTCACAGAAACCCCCTTGGAACTGCCACTTGATGTGTTGGGACTACCTCTGAGCCTGTCTTCCCTGCCAGCTGGTGACTTCAGTACTTTGCCTTGTCTGAGACAGACACACTTGCCTGCTGCAAACACAGATCCAAGTCTGAACCTCATCCCTCACAAGCTGCAGGCTTAACTGAGAACAGTTTAAGAAGTGCTCCTGTCTCCAGCACTCAGATACCCAGCCCCCAAGGGGGTCCAAACCCCAAATAAATCCATTTTACCCTGTATAAAGCTTATACAGGGTAAACTCATAAATTGTTTGCCCTCTAACACTGATGGGGAGACATGCACAGCTGTTTGCTCCTCTCCCCCCCCTCCCCCCCGGTATTAATATATACTCTGGGTTAATTAATAGGTAAAAAGTGATTTTATTAAATACAAAAAGTAGGATTTCGGTCATAAAGGACCTCACCTAGTCCAACCCCCCTGCTCAAAGCAGGACCAATCCCCAAATGGCCCCCTCAAAGATTAAACTCACAACCCTGGGTTTAGCATGCTAGTGCTCAAACCACTGAGCTATCCCTCCCCTCCAAAAAAGTGATTCCAAGTAATAACAGACAGAATGAAGTAAATTACCAAACAAAATAAAATAAAACACGCAAGTTTATGCCTAATACAATAGGAAACTAAATGCAGATAAATCTCACCCACAGCGATGTTCCAATGAGCTTCTTTGACAGACTAGCCTCCTTCTAGTCTGGGCCCAATCCTTTCTCCTGGTACAGTCCTTGTTCCAGCTCAGGTGGTAGCTAGGGGATTTCTCATTACTGCAGCCCCCTTTGTTCTGTCCCACCCTCTTTATCTTTTTCACAAGGCGAGAACCCTTTGTCCCTCTCTGGTTTCCCACCCCTCCTTCTAAATGGAAAAGTACCAGGTTAAAGATGGATTCCAGTTCAGGTGACATGATCACATGTAACTGTAAGACTTCATTACCAACTTGCCAGCACACAGGTATACAGGAAGACTTACAAGTTAACAGCCATTTACAACCAATTGTCCTGGTTAATGGGAGCCATTAAGATTCCAAGTCACCATTAATGGCTCACACTTTGCATAATTACAATAGGACCTCAGTCATATTTCTAGTTTCAGATATGAGAATGAAACATACATAGCAATAGGATGAATATATTCAGTAGATCATAGCCTTTACAGAGATATGTTATAGCATATCTAGCATAAAACATATTCCAGTTATATCTAGCGTAAAACATATTCCAGTTATGTCATATTTACACTCATAAACATATTTGTAGAAAGAATTATTGAGTGCAACATCACAGGAGAGATTAAAAATACATAGTTGAGGAAGAAGAGAAGAGTTTGTTTGCTATAGGAACCTAAGCAGTGAATAGTTTAAAGAAGGTAAATCAGGACCTCCCTTAATGTTTGTACTTCACTGTCCAAGAGACACAGATAAGGCTTTTATCTCAGGGCCAAAAGTCAAAACTCATCAAGACACTTGATCTTAGCCTTTAATAGGCAGAGAGACTACTTACACTTGATCTTAGCCATAAGGCCGAGAAGAGACATAGTGACAGCCAATGAAATTGAAAGACGACTAAGCTTAATAGGATTAAAATAATTACATTAGATGGTATTAGAGATTGATATGGGAAATAAGTCCTCATATTTCAGTATGTAAACCCACCGCTAAGTTCCTGTAGGTCAGTGGAAACTTCTTCTATGCGCATGATCTTCCATAACTGTATTAAATTCCAAATTTCTCTGAAGAGGTTGGATTGACCAATTCTGTACTGACCCATATTGTGCAAACACTTACATCTTATAGGTTCACCCATTGCAGCTTCTTTCAGGATCATGGCTCATTGTCCTATCAAAATGTATGTATGTTATGTTGGATCTCTGTAACTACATTGGGGATGGGTTGGGGGAAAAGGGGACACACCAGAGAGGGGGAAGAGCTATTTAAGCTGAATGAAGATCTTGGCACAAGAACAAGTGGTATAAACAAATTCAGGAGAGGTTCTGCAACAGCCTTCCAACAGGAGTTGTGAGGGCAAAGAACTTAACTGGTTTTAAGAGCTGGACAAATTTAGAAGTGGGATTGTATGATGGAGTTGCTTGTGATAGTGAGGGGCAGGGCTTGGGTTGCCTTAAAGGTTCCCTCCAGTTTGTCTTATACTTTCTAAAATCTCATGCTTCAGGGCTTCATCCCGTGACCTGCTGGGATCAGGAGTGCATTTGTGCCTTCCCTTGCCCCTGATGTAGTCTGTTTTTGTTTTTTTTGTAATATCCTTCCTCTGTACCATGAGAGATGAGCAGAGCTGGAGGTGGGACACTGGACAGGTGGGTTGGTGCTCTGAGATGGCACTGGGCATTGGACATTGTCTCTCTCTCTCAAGTGTGTGGCTGGCTGATTCTTGCTCATATGCTCAGGGTCTAATTGATCACAATAAATGGGGTCAGGAAGGAATTTTCCCCACAGGTCAGACTGACAGTGACTTTGGGGTTTTTTGTCTTCCTTTGCAGTTTGTGGATGTGGGTCACTTACCAGGATTATCTGGGTATAACTCACTTAATCAATTCCCTGCCATTGCAGGGGCCTTGGACACTGGTGTCCTTTGGTCCCTCCTATTCTCTCTGGCACATAGTAGTTTAATCTCTAGTGGGATGTAATACTTTGGTCTATTTTCAGTTGCTGAGGTTACTGTGCAGATGCTGAGTGTTATTGGTGGCCTGCGATATACAGGAGGTCAGACTAGATGATCTGGTGGTCTCTTCTGGCCTTAAACTCTAACTCTATGAGATGTACACTGCTCAGTCATGTCAGTTTTTTACCTTCCTCCTGCCCCTACAAAACAGATAGGGCCAGATTTTCACTGGTCTGAATTGTAGCTTTAAGTCAATAGAACTGTGCTGACTTTCAGCAGCTGAGGATGTGGCCATTATTATAAATAGTTAAAAACACTAAGCTTTGACAATATTCTGCTTACTGGTGCTGAAGAGTTGGCTGATAGTGGCTTTGTGGACTTAAATTTGTTCATGAATTATTAAAAACACATGGCAAAAAGTCAACAGTGAATCTGACAATGATGTCTTTCAAACTATTCTGTTCTCGTTAGTTATGAATGATCCCCTAATCTCCCTCCCACTTCCAATCATGCCACTTCATTACCATGACCAGTTTCACAGAGCTGAGTGAATGATTCTTTCATTTTCTTAGAGCAGCATCCTCTTCTCTGAACCAGCAGCACCACAAGGCCTTTCAGGGAGTCACTGTACCAAAGGAATGTGAACTCTGCTGCTTCCATTTGCTATCCTGTAGGACTCCTATGGGCACAGGCTTTATTCAGTGCTGGTATCACAGGCGCTCACTCCATGATTGCCATGGGGCTGGAGCACCCACAGGGAAAAAACTACTGGATGCTCAGCACCCACTAGCCACAGCTATTTGGCGGATGGGGAAGGGGCTTCTGGAAGGGTGGAAAGCAGCGAGCAGCAGGCAGGAGGAGGCCTCAGGGAGGGGGAAGAGTGAGGATGGGAAGAGGAGGAGAGAAGGTGGGGCCTCAGGGGATGGGGTGGGATCTTGCTCTGAGCAGGGGTGGAGCATCCTTGGGGGAAAAATAAGTCAGTGCTTATGGCTGGCATTATGTATCTTCCTACTTCAGATTTGTCTGTTCTCCATCCCACCACTCGTTCATCTCCCATCACTCTTGCCCCTTCCATGACTTCCCTGTTTTTTGTTTTTAAACAAACTTTATTATCATCCCAAGGGCTTGGCTGCAGGCAGGATACCGTGAAGAATGTGTTGTGCCATGTCCTCATATGGTTTACATATCCTGCTGAATGGCTGTATCTTTTAGAGAATAATCAGTGGCTCAGAAAGATTTGAGGTGAGGCTCAATAATCTCTTTGTTTACATTGCATATCACAGTTAGGTCTAGCTGGCTCTCCATAACATCTTATGTGGATTAACAGAAGTAGCACATTTTCAGGCATTAAGGACGGTTTGACGATTTCATGCAAGTATGCTTCCTCTGCAGTGATAGCTAAAATAAAAGGGTTGTCAATTAATATGAATTTGTCTCAACCCTGTTTCATAAATATGACTCAGCACAGAGTAACCTAGTTGTTTGTCTCAAGCAAGTCTTTAAATAACATTTCCTTGATTCTATTAGACAACATGTGGTATCCACATACATGAACTACGTATCACTTTCCATTATCCTTATAGTAATGCAGTCTGTGATGTCTCATTTTCTGTTGGAGAAATTTTGACTTAATCTGATCCGAGGGACAGATTAAACTAAACTCCCTTCTTCCTTTTGATAGTATGGACACTCACGTGAATAGAGTAGGGCATGTGCCCATTGGCCTGGCCAAAGCACCATCTCCCAATGAAAAAAAGTTTAGAATCCAAAGCTATGTATGCATTAGTCATTGTGTTGCCAAGGCTTAAACTGATTTGAGTGGTGCTGAGTCACATTGCCTAATGAAGGTTCATAACAATGTTAGGGCTCAGACCACTTATTTAAATATATTTCTGATATGTATTGATATTAGAATTGCAGTAGCACAAACATATGACAGAGGCCTATGCACACTCCTAAGGGACAATGCTTGTGTAAACGTGTTTTCGGGGGATGTGGCCACAATATTATGTATGCCTCTACTACCCCTCCCTTCTTACTGCACCTCAGCTTGTCTCTTTGCTGAAATACAGACTAGAGTCCTGTCTTTTCAAGACATTTCAGATAGTATTACACAGTTAAACTTCTGGGCCACAGCATATCAAACTCCGGTAAGTAGTTGTTAATAGTTCCCTATCAACTTCAGAGTACCACATGGTTTCTTAGAAAAAGAAGCATACAGTTCACACAGAGCATCACAAATAGCACAAAATATTGCGTGGAGTAAATTGTGCTGGTGTTCCTTATACAGACTTCGGCACTATGTTGCTATTACATATATTTAAATATAAAATTTCAACCTAATATTTGCACTTCTGTACTTTAGCACACATACTGCAATCTTTCAAGATGATTTCTAGTCTTTATAGTGTGACCATAATATGTAGTATGTTCCCTGGACTCTTCAGCACTTGAGGTCAATGGCAGCATCTCAGTACCATCAAACACTATAGAACCCTGTGAGCATGGGGAACTCCACAGCTAGCAGCTTACAGCCTTTGAGTTAATAGTTGACTGGTCCTCTCAGTTGCTAGTAAAACAGAAATCAGTAGTCTGTTATCCAGAATGGTACATGTATTGGAACCCAGCCTTCCCAGCACACACACCTCTTTCATAGACCAGCTACTGAATCCACAGGACTGTCTTTAACTCCTTTATAACTACTCCCCCTTTCAATTAGCTCAGCTCTTGGAGGGTGAGTGGTATGACCTACCAGACAGATTGCCTACAATGAAAACTCACTGTTCAGTTTCAGAAACAGCTATTGAACATGTCTGGTAACTGCCGCAACCTACTTCTAGCTGTTTCTGGGCCACACGAGCCAACTTGTCCTGCCCTGCACACTGCACTTGTGCAGAGGCCGTTTCCAAACAAATCCGTGTCTCCTCCCCATTTGTTGGTGCCCTTTCTTTGGGTCAAACAAAGTCAAATGCTGCAGTATCAAACATGTGGGTTACACTTGCATTTAAGAGTCTGATGTAGGCCACTTTAATCCTAGGATGCTGTATTGTCCTATATTTAACCTCACTACCACTAACATCAGTGGTTATAGGGCAGGGGACTGTTTGTCAGGACTTTCTGATTGTATTTAAATCCTGCCAATTATATTGTTACAAGAGGCAAGACTCTTAACCTTTCTGTGCCTCAGATTACCTATATGTAAATTAATAATAGGGAAATCTGGTCATTTGGAGTTTTTAAACACCAAGATTTTTTTCCCTTTAAATTTTGTGTTTGTCATCTTTTGAGTTTCAAAAAGTATTCCCCCTTATTTAACCACTGGTTTCCCAAATGTATAATTAACTAGAAGACTATTATCCCCTAAACAAGGCTGGAATTTTTAAAGGAGCCAAAGAGAATTAAGTACCTTCAATAGAATTTTCAAAAGCACCCAAATCACTTAAAAACAAAAGTTCTGGTGTCACTTAGGCACTCAACATCCAGGGGTGTTGGACACTTAAATGCCTTAGGCCCCTTTGAAAATCTCAGATGTTGAAATATGTTGGGGTCCTACAGAAATTACTCTAAACCCACAGAATTTAATAAAAAATTACTACCTTGCTGTTACTTGGACTATTCCATAGCAGGGATATAATTTTCTACTATGTAGTGATTTTCTATAAAGGATTCTAGAATTAGTCAGGAAGGAGAGTGGGTACAAAGTCACATGGCTTGTGAAATCTTGAGAGAAAATATTTCAGCTGTCAACAACAGCTGTTTCTTGGGCCCTGAACACCGTGCTACTGAGTAAACTAAAGGCGTAACAAAACAGGAGGTCATAACATTTATCCCAAGTGATGAAACAATTGGTGAAACTAGGGTTTGAAAAGTAAACATGCTATCAACATTTAAATGTGGGCAATGTCAATTACGCTAGACGTTCATCAATAGTGGCAGGCATCATTAAAAGAAAATCAATATCAATTTTATTGCCTTCCCTTTTTTCTGATGCTACCATCTGAGCTAGTTGTACTTTATGCAAAATACGTGGGCGGGGGAGGGGGGGAATACATCAGACACATGCATACTCTAAAGACAGACAATATTCATTTTTATCTTGTTAAATTGTATGAATTAGGAACCTTGTGAAAATTATAAAAATTGACATGTTCAAATACAGCAATTTGTGTATAAATCCCATATTCACAGTATTTTACCAACTATTCTGATTCTTCAGAGGGCTAGCATAATTAAATCTATGAAATGTAAAGTTAGTCTTGAAGCATTCAGTTTTCAAATAGATAAAGCTATGATCATATTGTTATGGGATTTTGTTTATGTTCAATGACATGGTATTCCCAGAAAACTTGTTTACAGCATGACACATCTACAGCCCATTTAAACTCAGCAGGAACAGTTATGGACAACATTCAGCATATAGGACTGATTAAATTCTTTATTTTTAATTCATGTGAACATACAGATTTCAGGAAACAAAATCAATTAGATAAATCTGTTTACAACTTTCATTCAATAATGTCAAACAAAAATCAAATACCAGGACATAAATTCAGTTTTAATGTTCCTTGAGAGCTGCGTGGCAAATGTTTTATATCTAGGAGAACAACATTTATGATTTTAAAATTAAATTGTGACACCAAGGGAAATAAGTTAGAGTTTGAGTCCCTTGATAAATGAGGAGAAACTCATACGTGCTCTGTGTAAGAACACTTTGTGACAAATCCTTCAGTAAGCAGTGTTATAGCCATATTGGTCCTAGGATACTAGAGAAGCAAGGTAGGTGAAGTAATATCTTTTACTGGACCAACTTTTCTTGGTGAAAGAGACAAACTTTCCAGCTACACAGAGCTCCTTCTTCAGGTCCCAGTGTAGCTCAAAAACATGTCTCTTTCATCAACAGAGATTGGTCCAATAACAGATACTACCTCACCCACCTTGGCTCTCTAAGATTCTTCAGTACTTATTAAGGGCTGTTTTACCTGTCATTGAAGACAATGGAAATTTTCCCTTGACTTTTGTCTAAATAAAGACTATAGGATTTGGATCATGTCTCCATTAGTTAAAAGTGTTTGATTCTTTAATAAAGGGAAATCAAAAATTTACCTAAGGCTGCCAGAACTGCAGAAAATTATACGCACTGGAAGTACAATGCATAAAGAAAAGATAATAGCATCTTTGGACCTTTTAAGTGGGTCTTGGATTTGGACCTCTGGTATTGTATAAAATAGCATAGTCCAAAGATTAAGCTGAATACTTGAGCATACAGTGTCTCACTTTGCATAAGAGTTACCATATCTAGTGCCACCATATGTAGCATCTTAAAAAGACACCAAGGTTTGCCCAGAAGCCAGTGATTCATATTTGTGCCTCTTTCAGCATGATACAGCAACCTGGCATCTTTACAGTAAAGCCCACGTAGTAAAGGTAGGAAGCTAAGTGAAAGTAATAAAATAAATCACATTTCTCAAGACTAAAATTAGCTACTCTCTCAAACAGAGTTCTAGACATTTAGGTACTTTAATATTGCCCCTGGACTGTGGTTACTTGGTTTTGACACATCATCAAAAAAAACTAGGATCAGTTTCTCCAGTCCTGAATATCCCCTTGCAACCTCTGTGCAGTCAAACCTCTGGAATAACCATGAAATAAAGCATGGAGACAGCCTTGTATCTCTCTTCTTGTAACTGCCATCTGAGGGCAGAAAAGTATAGTGGTTGGTATAGTGCGGTCCATTACCTGAACAATGAGATCAGGCATCAGATCGCTTAAATTGAGGTTGTTGCTGGGAATCTACTGTTGATGGTTTAAACATAAATCAGGCATAATAAATTTGTTCATTGGTCTGTTTTTTTGATGCAGTTCTTTCTTTGGGGAATTATCTGATTAACCCCCACTTCTCTGAACTCTCAGATTCCCCACACTTCCAGACCAAGCCCTCTGCTCAAGAGAGACTGAGCATAGCTCCTCCCGAAGCAACATACCTAGTGTAAGCCAGATGTGGCTAGGGGCAGGTCTACACCTAAAACACTGCATCAGTGCAGCTGCACTGATGCCGCTGTAGCGCTTCAGAGAAGACGCTACTACGCCAAGGGGAGGGCGTCTCCCATTCATGTAGTTAGCTACTACTTCTTGCAGAAGTGGATTATGTCAACCTAGTGCTGTCTATATCACACATACTCTGTATAACTGCATTGCTGAGAGATGTGGATTTTTCAGACCTCTGAGTGTTGTAGTTATACTGATGTAAGTTTGTAGTGTAGAGCTGGTCTCAGTCAAGGCCAAATATAGATTTCAGAGGCAACAGTGCACTGTTTCTAGACCATCAGGCAGCCTTATCTCATTTTCACGTGAAAGAAAAACTACTCTTAGCAAATTATTTTGCATGTGCCAGAAGGAACCTTCTAAGCAGTTTGATGGAATGAATGAAAATAAAACCAGGCTTATACAGAGTATTCCAGGGAGCTGAAGCATTCCTAATAGTTATTCTAGACTGTTTTCCTTAGGAACCTAAGAATTGCCATATTGGATCTCTCTAGCCCAATATACTGTCTCTAGCAGTATTGTGTACAAACTCTTTCAGGGAAAAGAGCAAGAAACCCTGTAGTGAACAGCTAGGAAATAACCTGCTAATAAGGGAAGCTCCTTCCTAATCCCAGGCAGTTGGTGGATGGTTTATTCCCTGAGACCTCACACTTCAAACTCCTTATTTTAAAAATCTATTTTTATTCTGCTAATGTGTATACCTGTTGTCTCAAATGGATGCATGCCCTGCCTTTCACTGAACGTAAAGTCAGATGTGCTCAAATGACAATCTCTTATCTTACTGTTCTCTAGTGGCTGCATCTGATTGATGCTAAAAGCTGTTACATGATACATAATAAAGTTTAATCCATGGGCAGATGTGTCTGTGTAATCTTCAACAGAGATGTACAGCTTTGGCTGGGGTGATGAACACAAGCATCCTAAAGTTGAAATTCAGAGCATTCTGAATAATGTCTGTGGAAGACATAAGAACGGCCATCCTGGGTCAGACCAAAGGTCCATCCAGTTCAGTATCCTGTCTACTGACTGTGGCCAATGCCAGGTTCACTCCCTCTGGGATACCTAACAGGTTAATATTTCAACCTGTTTAAAGCAGCCATATTTTAATGGCTTGCATGGAGCTTATGTAAAAAACTGTTTATTTGCATGCAGAAATGTGGTTGTATGGACTCCCCCAAAATAGGGAAGCATGTAGTTCAGATTCTCTGGGGGAAATGGTGTCATTAGTTATATAAACTGCAATGCAAATTGTGACATTCCCCAAGGTACAGTCTGGACTGTTGAATAGCTGTGTCCCAACAACTCTTAACTTGGGGTGCCTTTTACACTGCTTCGCTGTGGGAACGACCATTCGTGGTCCGTTTACACACAGCCTTCAGCATGTGAAATTGCTTGCAGCTGAATTATACGAGTGCTTCTAGTCAGCCACTTCTGAATAATATTGCAGAGTGACACAAACAAATTCCCAGTCCAAGATTTGTCCCCCAGAAATGTACATATTATACTGCCCAGCTATTTCCTTCTGTGCAGTACAAGCTCATAAAAAGTCCATCATATCATTAATAAAAAATGATATGCACAAACCTTGTTATCTTGAATGAAAGTTTCAAACACTTCAATCCAAACACACTGGTTTAGGTAAAAGAAGTTTAACTACAGAAAGATCGATTTTAAGTGATTACATGTAATGAGACATGAAAGTCAGAATTGGTTACAAAGAAATAAAAGGTAAAACAAACCAGTACCTAACTTATCAAGCTAAGTGAACTCAAAGCAAAGACTTTTTTTTTGTTTGTTTTTACAATATGCTTACTTACTGGCTTTCCAGCCAGGACCCTCCCTCTGGTCAATGACACTTTCTTTGTCTTTCAAATGTTGTTGTTGCCATGAGGGGACAGAAGTGATTTGTATCCTCTGTTCTTTCTTTTTATAGCATTTCTCTGCTTTGAGAATCATCTCCAGCTGGAGTTCAGGCAGCAAGTCTGTTGCCAAGATGTAAATTTCTCACTCACACCCTTCTTCCTGCCAAAGAATGGCCGCTAACGCAGGTAATAGTCCACTTGATTATGTTGACACCTGGCTGAGGTGCTGACTAACCTTTTTATCTCAGGAGAACTGAGTGGGCTGCTTTTCTAAAATTGGAGCATGTCTCAACAATATCAGACAGTAAAAACTTAACTTTACATACGGTGTTGCTAGACACAATTTGCCAGGACAATAATGTTCAGTAGATTGAGTTTTCAAATGATAGCTCATGAGGCATACTTTGTACAACATTTATCATAGTCTTGTAAAAGTGGTGAACATAAAAGTACAGTCTGCCACAGAAATACAGTACAAACATTCTTGAAGTGTAGCTAATTGAATCAGTTTTTGTAAAAGAATTGTGTTCAAATTTCTCACCTGCACCTATTTTGTGGCATGTAGTGTAAGAAACACAAAACATGTACTAAGCAGACTTTGAAAAATGTAGAGAAAGCAAGAAGCAAATACTAGATGCATTCTTCCTTTAGATCTCATAGAGCAGGGGTCAGCAACCTTTCAGAAGTGGTGTGCTGAGTCTTCATTTATTCACTCTAATTTAAGGTTTTGTGTGCCGGTAATACATTCTAATGTTTTTTAGAAGGTCTCTCTCTACAAGTCTATATATTATATAACTAAACTAGTGTTTTATTGTAAAACAAGGTTTTCAAAATATTTAAGAAGCTTCATTTAAAATTAAATTAAAATGTTGATCTTATGCCGCTGGTGGTCTGGGGTTCTTTTCACCTAGGTCGGCAGTGGGCTGAGTGGGGTCTGCGGCCGGGACCCCAGCTGGGAAGGGTCTGGCAGCCAGAACCCCAGACCGGCAGCGGACTGTGTGGGGCTGGTGGCCGGGACCCCAGAGGGGCAGCAGGCTGAGCGGCTCAGCCCACTGCCACTCAGGGGTTCCATCCACCAGCTCCTGCCAGCCGGGATCCCGGCTGCTGGACCCGCTCAGCCCGCTGCTGGTCTGGGGTCCCAGCCCTGCCCACATACAGTGGGTACCTACCTTATCCCTGGTTCTGGCCCATTCTCTTCCTCTCTCTTCACTGAGCTGAGAGTTTGAGTGGACGAAACACAGGCGGGTTGAAGGTCTGGCCAGGAGCTGAATGGAGGAGGGGCTCAGGTTGGGAGGAGGTTTGGTGTGGGGCACTTACCTGGTCAGCTCTCATTTGGTGTGAGTGGTGAAGGAGCTCTGTTTGGTGCTCAGGGTGGGGTGGGTATGTGCAGAGTGCATGGATGTGAGGGGTGCAAAAGTCAGGGCTGGGGGATGTTGAGGGGGGTGCAGTGTTCAGGGTAGGGGGCTAGTATGTGTGGGGTGCCAGTCAGGGCTGAGGTCATGGATGGATGAGGAGTCAGAGGTGGGTGATACAGGGCTCAGGCAGGGCTGGTGGGTGTGTGGGGCTGCAGGCTCAGGGCGAGGGCTGTGTGTGTGGGAGGGGTCAGGCTCAGGTAGAGGCTGGGTGACTACCCCCGAACCTCCAACTCCCCCACTCCTTGTCCCAATTACCCCGCCTCCTGGGACCCCACCCCCTATCTAAGTCTCCCTGCCCTTGTCCCCTGACTGCCCCCTAGGACTCTACCTCCTACCAGTCCCCTGACTATGCCCCGACTCTTATCACACCCCCACACCAGACAGACCCCAGGACTCCCATGCCTATCTAATCGCTCCCCCCCTGACAGGACCCCCAGAACTCTGGACCCATACAACCCTCCGCTCCCTGCCTGCCCCAACCCTCTCCACACCCTACCTCCTGACAGCCCCCCCCCCAGACTCCCAACTCATCCTACCCCACAGCTCCTTGTCCATGACCACCTCCTCCAGAGACCCTCCCCACCCTAACTGCCCCAGGACCCTCCTTGTTCCCTGCCCCTGACTGCCTGACCCTATCAACCCCTTCTCCCTAACAGACCCGGGGCTCTCATGCCCCATCCACCCTCCTGCTCTCTAACTCCTCTCCAGAGACCCCCAGCCCTAACCACCCCAGGATCCCCCCCATACAACCCACCCTGCTCCCTGTCCCCCTGACTGCCCCCAAACCTTATCCAAGCCTCCCTCCCCTAGCCCCGACCTCGTTAGCCATTAGTCTCCCGCTCATCTGGAGTTTTTGTTCACTGCCACGCACACAGCTGCGCCTGCCTGCCCCACCCTTAGAGCGCTGCACGCGTGGCAGCAGGCTCTGATGAGCGAGGAGCGGTTTTCCCTCCCCATGAGCCAAACGCTGCCCCACAGGAGCACGCAGCCCTGGCCCCGAGAGGGGCGTCCTTAAGATTTATGGTGCCCTAGGTGGGATTACAAACTGTGCCCCTGTGCCTGTCTGCTTCTTAGCAACACAAGCATAAGCTTACACTATTGGAAACTTGCCATATGCATGTTATTAAACCAGTTGAACATAGTTAAGCACACTGTAATGCTGATGGACTAGCACTAAAGAAGTAGCACTAGGAAAAAATTCTGATTTGACAGAATGATGCAAATAATATTTTTTTTCAATTTGTCAACATTTTATGTGAAATTTATATGAAGAGGTATGAAACAAGGATTTGTTTTTAATTAAAAGCAATCTTTCTAGCTTTTTGCTGAAAATCAGTATAATGTCATCGTATGACAAAGAACAAGATGAGTTTGTTTGATTGCAAGAATAGCAAGACCAGTCAAGTGTTTCTGATCCTTGCTAGAGCGGAGATAGTTTTTAATGAGCTTTAGTTTTGAGAAACTCCGTTCTCCTGATGCTACTGTTACAGGAATTGTCAGTAGAATACGAGTGGTAGTGTATACATTAGGATATATGTATATCAACAAGTTTACTGGTATGAATAAACTGTACAACGTCCATCTATTTTGCATGTGGCAACATTTATGACAGTGTACTCAATTCTTCGTACAGTTCAAGTCCGTTTAAATCAAAGTGATCGCCGTGCTTCAGGAGGCTCTATAGGTCAGAGGTCCCCAACGCAGTGCCTGCGGGTGCCATGGCACCCACAGGGGCCTCTCAGTGCACCTGCGTACTGGCTGGCGGACTAGCATCCTCTGAAATGCTGCCGAAATTCAGCAGCATTTTGGCGGTGATGCCTCTGGATGACAGTGCTTGCCACTGACAAGCAGCATCATCCAGAGGTGTCACCGCCGAAATGCCACCGAATTTTGGCAACATTTCGGCGGATGCTCGTCCACCCCCATGGTAAGGTTGAGGCCCACTGCTCTAGGTTCTTGCACTTTGTCATTAGTTGCTCTTGTTTTCCTATTTCATTGAATGTAGTCCTGCTCAGCCCACTACCAGCTGAGTGAATGGAACTCCAGGCCGATAGCGGGTTGAGTGGCTCAGTCAGGGTACCAACCACTGGCCTGCTCAGCCTGCTGCCAGCCTGGGGTTCCTTGGGGGTCCCCAGGCCAGCAGTGGGAGCTTAGTGGGGCCGGCAGCCGGGACCCTGGGTGGCAATGGGGCAGCAGTCGGAACCCCAGAGCAGCGGCAGGCTGAACCACTCAGCCTGCCGCTGCGTACCATCAAAAATCAGCTTGCGTGCCACCTTTGGCACTTGTGCCGTAGGTTGCCATCCCCTGCTCTATACACTAGTAAGGAGATGAGCATATTACAGTTATTGGAGGGCTCTATTTAGCAGTAACAGGGCTATAGGAAAGTCAGTCAACATTTTGTTTCTCTGGTGAAAACTGGCCCACTCCCTTCCCCACACCAAACTTGTCACAAATAATTGTCAACAACTTAATTTTCTGTTTTTGGCTAAGATATTGATCTAAAAAATATTGAAATTGAAATTTAATTCAGGATTGTTAGCAAGCATTTTGGTGAACAAATTTGTTAAATGACAATCTAAATGGCAACACAGCACTGCTTTCATGCTTGGCTCACCCCCCACCCCCCAGGCTGCTGGTCCAACAGCTGCAGTAGAGGAGATAGGTGGAAAACTGCAGGACCCCAAAATCTACTTCTTGGGGTGCAGAGTGGCAACAGCAGCAGTAAACCCTCAGGTCTGATCACATGCCAATGGGCACCACTGCCAGCCCAGCAGACCATGGTGAGGTTAGCACAGCATCTGATCTCAGGGACGGGGCACCCATAGAGCCACAGCAGCTCATCCTGCCCTGTTCAGCTCCCCCGAGATAAGATGGATCACTTCGAGCCCGGGGGAGAGACGTGCTCCCCAGCTAGGGTGACCAGATCCAGATGTCCTGATTTTACAGGGCCTGTCCCAATATTTGGGACTTTCTTTGACTTATATAGGCACCAATTACCCCCACCTAGTGTAAAAGTTACTGGTAGCCCCCTTAATAGCTTACAAGCAGCCAGTAGGGGAAAGCAAAAGCCTCACGTATACAGTAACCTGAACTTTTGAACTCTCTCTTTTCTTCTGCCTCAAAGCAGAGAACTTACTTCAAACTAGTTTTTACTGAACAGATAACAGAACCACAAGGTTTGACACCTACCAATCAAGTGTTAACACGCAAGGGTCTTTGTCTAAAAGTGTATAAAAGGCTTGTAAAATTTGTATAAAATAGGGTCTTTGTACTAAAGTACAAGGCTCTCCTTTTTTCTGCAGAATAAAGCAACTTTTCCTTATCCCTGTCAGGCTGTTGTTGGCTCTCAGCTAGGCAGACCCGATATTTCGGTAACACTAGGGTGACCAAACAGCACGTGTGAAATCAGGATGGGAGGTGAGGAGGAGATAGGACCCTATATAAGAGAGAGACCCAAAAATTGGGACTGTCTCTGTAAAAGTGGGACATCTGCTCCCTCTACCCCAACCCCCTGTCCTGATTTTTCACACATGCTGTCTGGCTATCCCCAGCCCAGCCATGTGTGACCATTCCAATCCTGGCTGCCTGCGAGGAAGTGAGTTACTTTCACTGTCATTCCTCAGCAGGCAGGCAGCCTCCCCTCCCACCCAACCCAGCCCTGACAGAGGGGAAGGGGGGGAGAGAGGGGTGTTCTGTAGGGAGGGGGAGGGAGAAAAGGGGGAGTGCTCTGTGGGGCAGGGGAGAGAAGAATGGATGTTATGGGGGACAACAAAGGATACTGCCAGAGCCGCCAAGCCTGCCTCACCTCACGCTGGGGGAAAGGGTCACACTCACAGGTGAGTTCCTTCCCCCACCCCTTCCCAGAGACCCCAGCAGCCAATCCCCTCCCTCAGACTGTGCTACATTTGGCTCTCTCTAGGACTCAGCAGCCCTGCTCTTACATTCTCCACTGCTTCCTATCTGTCCCAGCTCCCAGCAGAGCGGTGCCCCCAAACCTAGTGGTGCCCTAGGCAGCTGCCTATTCTGCCTATGGCTAAAGACAGCCCTGCCCCAGAGAGCTGCGTGCGTGGCGGCAGGGCTCCGGGGGAAGGTGGGGGAGGGGCTGGTGGCTTGCTGCACTCGGCAGGCGCTCCGGCCAGGGAGCGCGGACCTTGCAGCTTGCTGCATCGGCAGGATTTTTAATGGCATACTGGAGTCCCGGCAGGCTCCAGCGTGCCATTAAAAATCGACTCGCATGCCATAGGTTGCTGACCCCTGTCATAGAGGAAAACGTAATATCATAGATTGTGACTCAACAATTACATATCTCTTGGTGAGCTAGTTAGGGATTTAATGTAACCCACAGAAAACAGAATTATTTCCTGTTATCAAATGACTTTTGCATGAGCTGGAGGCAGGAATTTTTCGGCCACAGTAAGTTGCACATTTCAAACATATAATTTACATGACCCAATTTTGGATTTTAAAAAATAGACTCATATTTCTTTTCTTGTAATCTGAAGTGTCCAGGAGAGGTTTGGTCTAAGGACATAATGGGGAGCCAGGAACACTTGGATTTTAATTTTGCCTCTGATCCTGATTTACAGTGGTCATGGGCAGGTCATAACTTCTCTGCTTCAGTATATCCTGTCTGTTAAATGGGATAGCTAAACTTGGTACCGTAAAAATGTAGTGAGGATTATTGTCTGAAGCAATACAAAATACTAAGTATTATCACACGTGGCTACAGTATATGAATTGCATGGCAAAACTGGACTTCAGAAGTGTTTCCGCTTTATTCAACTAGTTCTGATCTATCTAAGCTCTGATTTGACTTGCTGCTATTGGTAGAGTTGCACACCTAGTCATTAGGATCTTTGCTTACTGTTTACAAATATCTGTGAACCCTGATAGTCTACCAAGCTAAGAGTACACCATCCTGTTAAGTTTCATTCTTCCAGTCAAGAAGCAGAAATAGCATGGTATAATGGTTCCCAGGATAAGTCAGTGAACAGTTTTTGAACAATCCATAGTAGGTACATTTATAAAACTCTTCAGTGAGCACTTAAAAATGCCAAATGCATTCACAGCTAAATGTGATTAGTTCTTGAATGATCTGTTGGTTCTTGTAGAATTTGTTACCCAATTCTCAGCCTAAACTTGAGTGAACTTTTGGATTGCTTTATTCATCTGACACTCTGTCCTGGATTTCACTATTCTGGTGACGTTGTCATCTACTTGCATACTACAATCCCTATGCTCCAGCATGACTGTTATATTTCAGAAGCTATTAAACTGTTCTATTGTTGAAAGATAACCCTGCTAGGTCTGAATAATTCATATGAGGTGAGTAATCTGATTGTAAGCCACATCTAGATCTTTTTATTAAAAACAAAAATTAAAACTGGCCTTTCTGAGCAGGCTATTTAAAAGACTGGGTTAGGTTGGTCAGCTCTGCGGCCAGGCAGAAACTAATGAGTCAGTTATTTCAAATGAATCAGGAGATACTTAATATAATTTTGATTTGAGGGTATAATAAACTCTGAGCACCTGAGACAGTAACAGGTGCAAGTTTAAGTGGGCACCACCTCCTATGGAGGGAGGGGGATACTTAAGGATGATCCTACAAAAATGTTGTTAACAAATATCCAGTTTTTTACAAGTTGAAGTCTATTGCAAGATCCGAGTACATTTATTTATGTACCTAGTACAAGCTCCGTGAAATGAGTATCATGAGAGGGTATGGCCCAATGACCTCAATGTGGAACAAGTAAAGATGGTCTCAAGGTAGCTTGCTTTGCTTCTAGGGGAATTTTGTAGGTCTGCCTTGTGGATTGGGAACAGGCAGTGGTGTTAGGGAAAAAATAGCCTGCAGCTGGCTGGCAGGAAGAGCAGACCCATTCAAAGCCTTCTCAGTCAAGCTTCAGGCTTGCTTGAACCCCACAGACTAAAGGATGAGTTGCCCTAAGAATGTGATTGGATCTCATTACGCTATGTGTGCAAGTATCTTGCCTGAATGTAACTAAGCTGTAGAGGAGGAATTCAGTAGCTGTAAACAAAGTACCATGTTTCATCAGGGGTATAAGCAAGGGTTTCACTCATTGATCTGTCTGATCTCTGCTATTTTGAAGGCATCTGTAACTGCATCATTTAAGCACAACTTAGCATTTAAGTTAACCACATGTTTTTTTTCTCACATTTCCTTTAATTCCTGTCCTTTCTTACTCTTGATGACTATTCCTGTCACAAACCAATCAGGGAAAGATGTTACTTCCAAAGGAAGTGTTAGTGATGGGGGAGGGCATTGTGATGGGGTGTGTACCCTACATAGGCCCTGAAGGGATTAATGTGGCCTGGGCCTGAGGGGCCAAGGAGGGTGCCTGGCTGCATCTGAAGGGAGAGCCAGGACTAATTGAATAAGAAGCCCAAGTGGGCCAAATTTATAAAGTCAAGACATTTCTGGCAGAAGGGGGGAGGCCAAGTGAATGCATTGGAGAGAGGGAGGGAGAGAAGAGAGCCCAAGAGGGAGAACTAGCCTTGGAGGAAGGGCCAACCCCAGAGGGCTAGGTAGGAAGAAGCCTAGGGAAACTGCATCAAGGGGTAGGACTGTGCAGACCTTGGCTATTTGTTATACAGTCCCTGTGCTAGAACCTAGTACAGAGACCAGGTCTGGGTTCCCCTACCAGCCCCTGGAAAGTGGCACAGGAGTGTTGGAGATACCAACAAGACAGTTGGTGTGGATAGGCTTTCTTAACCTAGAAGGAGAGGACTATGTAAGGAACTGGCCAGAGGGCCAAGTCATGAAGAGGGACCACTCCGAGTTGTGAGAGGGATTGCAGCTTGAGTAATGGATGAAAGAGGACATCAGACCAGCTGAGAGCTGATCCCTACGGCAACCACAAGGAGATATCACCTGTGGTGAGTGAACCGCATCAGACATCTTGCATTTTGATCTGAAAATAGAGCTCGTTGTGGTCTCTAATAAGGAATTCCACAGCTGGGATCATCCTGCTGAGAGAATGTGGGCTTTTCCATCTCTATGGTGTGCAGCTCTCTTGTTGGGGCATAGATCCTCTCAGAGGTAGCTGGGATCTAATCTATTTAGGAACATGTAAATTACAGCCAGGATATAGAATTCCACCTGGAAATGAACAAGGGAGTCAGTGGGGATGGAAGTTGGTGTCTTCTCATTGGGCTTTGTTGCTTGAGATGACCTCCCTGGGTGCTGCACAACTTGCAGCTTGGGTGGTGCTTTATTTGTTCCTTAATAGCAAGCTACACTAGACCAACCTGGAAGTGACTAATAAGATCTGGATCACAATGACAAGTGGTGAGGTCTCCTGGCCATCTGGGAGGATGTAGAAAACAGTCTTTGTGACTATTGGAATCTGTGCCCAGGAGTAGGGAAGGGCCAGCAGGATGTCTGGGATTTCATGCTACCTTGACCATTAGAGGTCATATCTCCTAAATTGGTGATATTAGAGTAATGGCAAGTGCCTGAGTGTGTCCTAGGTCTTTTCAAACACTCTCACTTTTGTTTTCCTTGGATTTAAATTTGAGCCAACAGCTCTTCAGCCATTTTTATTTCCTCTGGGCACTGACTATGAAGGAGACATAAAGCTGAATAATTGCATACTGGTGAAGGTATAGGTATGGAGCTGTCTTGTTTTCTGTTGAAAGCTAAGAGGAGGTTTGCCAATAGGCCCTTATGTATGGTATCCTGGTCTGCAGTCAGATTTTGAAGGATGCTGGCAGAGGACAGTTAATGCAGGAGTTCAGTTGCCATAATCTCTTTAGTGTACCTGCACAGCAAAGGGAGATTAAAAACAGTGATAATTAGCAAGTTCATTGGCACCGAGTGTAAACTTTTCACTGCATCTAGTGGTAAGGGGCAAATACAAGGAAGATTTTTGATGTTTTGTATAGTTAAGAAAACAATTTGCTTTAAACTTGTTGTTGAATATAATTTAGAGAAATACTAGACCAAGTTACCCCAGTTTTTTTAGTTGAATTTAGAGTATTGAGCTCCCCTTGTGAGGTGTATGACATTTAACTGTGCCTTTCTGTGACCTGAATTGTATCTCTTTAGTTCAGTTCCTTTATTTTTGTTAACTACTAATATTTTTCCTTTGCAATATTTTACTACTTGCTTTCTATAGTGAGAATGTCAAACATGTCCTTCTGAGGAGTTTGAAAAGGCCACATTACACTTTCATTGCAGGCTGCAGTGGCCTCTTGTCAATCTCTAAGATGTACAGAGAGGCTTCAACTCAGTGGGGTAACTGTCAGGTAGTCAAGAGATTTAAATATTATTGATGTAGCTCAGGATATCAGAGCCTTATTTCTTTTTGTAGACATAATCTTCCCCAATTTAATTGGCAGGTTGCAGATAATCTTTCTGGGAACTTGAGTCAACTGAGATCATTATCAATTGTAGCTGAGCCAAGGCAGGCTCTGTAAGTGAGTTTAGCACCCCTGTGGTAGGATAAATACTGACTGCTCTCCAAGCAACATTTTCAGTTGAATTCTTTCAATACTTATTTATTGACATTAAATTATAAAGTTTGTTAATTTTTTAAGTACTAGGCATTTCCCCCATGAACCTAGTTCTCTGGGAAGTGCTGGAATTTCAGCTTTGGAGACTGAAGTTGAATCATAAAATCACAGGGGATAGGCTGATAGGCTAATTGACTTAGGAGCATGAGTCCCATTGAAAGTCACTCTTGCAAATCCCACCTGAGTGTTTTGTAGAGGTTCACCCTGCTTACTTAACCAACCTGCTTTGGCTGTCTGGGTTTCTTTAAGCTAGGGCTAAATTAAAGGTGAGTGTCTCCTGCTAGGGCAAGAGAAAGGAACAGAAGTTGGGCAGGAAGAAGGCATATACTAACTAGCTCAGACTAAGGCATTTGTTAAACTGCTAAATGTAGTATTGCCTTAAGGATTTGTTGCTTAAGTCTAAGACAGTTGATTAAACGAAAACTTTAGAAAGAGGGTGAATTGGATAAGAAGCTATCGTGTGTGTGTGTGTATCGTCCGACTCTTTCCATTTACATCAGAGCAGTAGAACACAAGCAAAAGAACTGGAAAGTCCACTGTACTGGCCTGCTCAACATGTTTCTATCCTTATTTGGAAAGACCACCTCTAGGGATGAAGTGTGAGGAAACAGATTAGTCTCTATATCCTAGATCTTTGTACTGAGTGTGCCAACAAGGAAGCATTTGGCACCAATTGTAGTGACGGTTTTTGCAGTGTGGACATCTGTACACAGAGGTCTAGATCTAAGACCCACCAAATCATTCACATTGGTCACTTAGAAGGCTAGGCTGGATTAAGGCTGTCCATCCTGAAGTGAGAGGTTTTCTATCCTGTCATTAATTCCCAGATCCATATAGCCCCCACATCTCCTAGAATGCTGGTCTAAAAAAATCTAGATACAGACATCTGAATTGTAATGTATGTTTGCACAGGTCAGTATAAACTTGGATTTTCTGAAAAAGGATTAAAGTGGTTGGGGCCTGTGTGATGATCCAGGTGAGCCTACAACTCAGCAACAAAGAGTAATTTTTTTTCCTGCATTGTAAATTACCATAATCTGATACTCCTGACTTGTGCCGCCTTTAGCAATACTAGGAAATGGAACAGACTGTTCTGTCTAATGCCACTAACTCAGCCAGAAATAGACTTCTGATATTGAGCCTTACTGATATCATACATTTTCTGTTCTGGAAGAGGATAAATAGATGGAGAATGAAGGTAGGGAAGCTGCATTTTGTGACTCAAAGATATTCAGATTCAGTGTTAGACCACCAATATCACTTCCGGTCAGAAAACACCTGCCTTGATCTTGAGGACTACCAGTTAGTAATAAAGTTAGCATGAAAGATTTCTAGCAGTCTCATGCTCTGGTCACACAACTAGAGTTACTCCTCCTCCAAATCATATAGGACCTATATTCGGTTGAAAGAGGTTCAGGAAAATGGTTCTTTAGGGATCTTTGAATGCCTATGTGGCATGCTTCCTTTCCTCTCCACCTTGCAGATTTCCCCCATGTGAACACTGCAGATGGTATTTGGGATGTGCTAGGGCTGGAGGGGCAGTCAGCAGCCAAGCTACATGGCCTGGAAATCCACCAGAGGGAGTGAATTCTGCTGGTTCTGAAGCATCCTCAATGTGAGGGATTATTAGGCAGTTAGGGTAGATTAATCACTGGCAGCATGACTTGTGAGTGAGCTCTCTCAGGGAGGAAGGGCTCTAAGTAGCACATTTGGGGGGGGGGGCGGGGGTGGAGAGAGAGACTACATATCTGCACAGAGACCCAGGATCTACAGAAGTAGACCTTGAGTGTTTTGGCATGTTCTCAAGTTACAGATAGCTTAAAAATTGTATCTCTAGCTTTTTCATGTGCCTTCAATCTCTGTTTCTAGAACACTCTTCCCCCCCCCCCCTCCCCTCTGCCATTCTGCAGGAGAGGAGAGAGTCCATAAATACTTTCACATCTCTAATGGTTCTAGTACTGTCCTGAGGTCTACATTTCTTATCTCTCATTCCCATTCACGAGAAGCATGAAACATGCCAAAATCTTCAAAATGACTTTTGATTTTGAGTGCTTCAATTTTTTGGTGCCAATCCTGACACATTGCAAAGGGATCTGATTTTCAGAAAGTACTGATCACTCAGTTTTTTTCAAAAATCAGTCCCCAAAATCACTACTCACTCTTGAAACTCTTCACCATATCTGAAGATGAACAATTATCTGGTATTTAACATACTGAAGGAGTTCTAATAATAGTTTAGTGGTGGGGAGAATAAAGATGCCAGCTGAAAAATTTGGAGCAAGGTGGTCTTCCAAAGCTACTAAATACTACTGCTTTGTGATAGCTTATTCTAATAAAAGATCATATTAATTACTGATTGAACAATTTTTATATAGAAGGCTACTGTTGAGGTTTGGGTCAGCCAAATTTGTGGTGTGGTATTAAAATTCCTATGGTGCTCACAGGACAGTGAGAAACTGAATGTCTGCCAAACTCTTTGGCACACCTGCTTCAAGCTAATTTTGAGAAAAAAAGTTCCTTTCCTGATCTTTAATTTTGTTCACAAAGATTGAGTCTAAGGATGACAGGATGGATGGAGTTTAAATAGATTGAAGCTGACTTCATAGAACAAATGAGGAGATCAGTCTTGATATGCACATCAGCAGGTATTTCCATATCATAGATTATTATTAGGTTTGGAAGGGACCTCAGGAGATCATCTAGTCCAACCCCCTGCTCAAAGCAGGACCAATCCTCAAATTGCCCCCTCAAGGATTGAACTCACAACCCTGGGTTTAGCAGGCCAATGCTCAAATAGGAAAGAATAAAGAGCCATCACGCGTACTCTAGTGAACTACAAATAGAAATAGTCTCTACAATGTGGTTGGGAGACTCAGAAAGAGAGGAGAGGATTCTATTAAAGTTTTCCCTTCAGTTCTCGCTTGTTTCCCTTTCTGGGCAGAGATATGAGTAGGCAGCTGGTATGCTTCATACTCTGTGTTCATATTACATTATCGAATAGTTACATGCAGGTTAACATACCATGCTGAAGGTTCAACTTCTGACCATTTTTCTTCTATGTGTGTGTCATAGACTATTTCTTACCTTGTTAGGGCTTGCAGGCACTGCCATATGCCCTGTTAGCTCCAGATACTCCATTCAATTTTAATACATGAGTCAAGTGCAACTTCAGAAAAAATGACCATTGCAGCTTTTGATAGTAATAGTGCATTTGTTGCAGCACTATCTATCTGGACCACTTCAACCACTGAATACTATTGTACTTGTACTGTAGTTTTTTCCTTTCCACACAGATCATGACAATGAGTAACCTAAATTAGTCTATCAGAGCATCGGCTGTTGAATGTGCCCTTTGGTCCCTTTCTGGTTTGCTGAATTGTCAAATTCTGTGAACGACATATTAATCACAAAATACGCTTTCGTGCACACAAATATTGTGAAGGAACATAACCCACGAAATCCGTGCATTGGGGACCCTGTAAATGGAGAAAGGAGTCTGCTGTCTATGCCATTAACCCAGGCTTCCAAGAAGTGATCTCTGGGGTGTTGGGAGTTCATGACAAGGGGTGAGGAAGGATTGGAGGATTAGGAGGCTGTGCACCTTGACTTGCTAGTGGAGGCACCTCTATGTTTATGCAATTAAAAGTGCATAATTCTGCAAATGTCCCATTGTGACGGGTTCCCCAGGCTGTAGCCTGGTACTGTGGGAGCACTATGCCCCCTTAACTTTCTCCCAGTCTGGGCAGTCTCTCTCAATGCCTTGCTATTGACAAAAGTACCTGGAAAGGCTTGCTGCTTATCACTCAGCACAACCACACGTGGAGCCCCTTCCTGAGGTGGTGGTGCCTCCAGCTGCAATGCAGGAGCTGGTCTCAACCAACCTACCACCTGGAACCATGTAGCTTCTCCCTGCTGCAGAAGAATCAAGAAGGCTCTCTTCCATTCCCTCAGCAGTTCCTGAGACCTTATCCTTTTATTAAGGTTTAATAATTGGTTCACCACTTCAATGGAAAGTGGACATACAGCAGCCTTTGCAAACCCAAGCAGATTTACCACACACTTCAGGCAAACTCACTGGTAAAGATAAGCAGTAAACAAAGATTAAGTGATAAGCAAAAAGTCAGTTAGTTACGAAAAGAATATAAGCACACAATCTAAACTCTCAACCCTTTAGGCTGGGCAACACCTAGATTAAGCAGTTTTTCTTGCCCCACCGAATATTGCTGTCCTTAATGTACAGGTTTGTCCCTTAAACCTGGGCCAGTCTCCTCTACTGGAGTCTTCAGTCTTCTGAGTGTCTTTGTTGCCTGCAGTGTAGGTGGGGGCAGAGGAAAGGCCCAGCATGGGGCTGCTGTGTTCTGTTTTATACCCTTAGTCCACGTGCTTGGAGAACACAAGTGCAGGCATGTCTGGGCTTTGCTGAGTCCCCAGGCAAGGTTGAGCAATTCCCCTGGTGTAGCCTCATGCAGGTGAGTCGTCGCATTGTAGCTCCCTTGCTGGACCGTGGCTCGTGATTTCTGTTCAGCACCCGCCCGGGTGTTGGTTCCCTCCCTTGTTGTTGTCTCTGTAGAGCTAGTACCTTGGCACCTCCCAAACACACAGAATGTTTTATTGTAAACCATACAACACAATTCTTATAACTTCATATGCATGAATAATATACATGTTTTAGATAGGCTATGATCTATTGAAAGTCATTTTCTTTCTCTGATACCTCACATGGCCTGCTTTATATGCAATAGCACAATTCTATATACATGAGGAATATGAGTATTACAGGGTGCTCCCCTGAGGTATAGCATGTCACAACCATATTATCCCTTTCCTAAACTTACATAGAGTTGTCTACACTGGCACTTTACAGAGCTGCAACTTTCTCGCTCAGGTGTGTGAAAAAACACACCCCTGAGCGCTGCAAGTTTCAGCTCTGTAAAGTGGCAGTGTAGACAGTGCACCAACGCTGAGAGTCATGCTGGTAGCTATTCCTCTTGTGAAGGTGGGTTTTTTAGAGTGCTGGGAGACTTCTCTCCCAGCGCTGTGCCACGACTATACAAGCCACGTTAAAGTGCTACTGCGGCAGTGCTTTAACATTGCCAGTGAAGACATGCCTTAAATAGGGAACACATTCTTATAGCATCTGATTAGCTGTGGTATATACAAGTCCATTGCTTTTATTCTTATTTAAATTATGACTCATTTCTGTGGGACACTTCTGAAGTTCTCAATGCAGTTTACAATTCTCTTAAGATGTAACCTTTTGGAAAAAAAGGCAGTCTACAATTAGGTATTTAACCTTTGAAAATACCTTAGCTCCAGTGTACAATAGCAGAGTGAAGTGTGTAAAGTAAAATAAAATAGGTTAGAAAGAGGCACATCAAGCAAAACCCAGTGAATTTAGGTCACTTTCAATTTATGAAGTTAGGTAAGGCTAAAAAGATATTGTATGTTTTCACTATGAAAACATACTTTTAAAACACAAGCCATGCTTCCCATAAAGTTTGGAAATGGCAAAAGGTCTTATTCCAGTGGTTACTTTCCTGGGGAGAATTTCTCTAAACTTTGTGAATGTAATCAATGCTCCAATGTTTGTCAAATATACAGTTTTGCTATCCAACATACTTTGAATGTGTTCCTGCTTTGAACACAACTATTAATATTCTGACAATGAGTAGGATTATACACTGCTATCCCTCCACATGATGTGACCTCATCCCACAGCAATAGCTCTGCTAGAGACCAGATTTATTTTGGAATGCACAGAGCTCACTGTCTTTGCTCTGTTGCCTGTGCATTTTCCTCTACTTCACTGTGTATATATTGCAGGACATCATTAATGGGAATTCGCTGCATGGATCAACAGGATTATTTGACCCTTAGCATCTTGAGAAAGCAGAGTAAATTAAACAAGAGTCTGATCCATGATGTGAGTCATGCCTTACAACTACTGTGAATGCCAACATGCAAAGGAGGTCAGAATCTTTCCCTTTTATCTTAAAACATTGCTTACTCAACTCTGAACCTGAGAAGAAAGTATTTGATGGATGCTGGAAAACATGCGTCAAATGGATTTAAAAATGCTAAAGAAACCATTACAAATAAACTTATTTATTATGCAGTCACAGTTCAAAATCATTATTTGAAAATTCTTTGTATAACTAGTAATGACGAATAAGTGCTAATTAAAACTACTTTGTATATTTGATACACAGCTGCTTTCCTCTTATTACTCAGTCAGTATGTCTAACTACTAATTCAGTAGTTTCAGTCTAGATCGTGGACACCTGAAACAATGTTGTATCACAAGTGTCAGAACCAAGACCTTTATACCACTGAAGATTACAGCTCTGATGTTCACTGCATTGTAATTAATCAATGAGGGGAACAAGTACAGTAGATTTACGGTAGAGATGGAGATGCCAGTTTGTGAATTTTCATGTAATGGGTGAAGATGCAGCAAGTTGACTTGGAGGCAATTACCTTTTGTTCCTCACTCGACATTAAACAGGAAATCAGGCCAATTATCAGAATGTCCAGTACAAATGTAGAATGTATTGATGGAATGTAATCTGATTAATTTTAAACTTGACTTGGGGGGGTAGTTGCATGTTTAATTTTGCATGTAATTAGAACTGAAAGCCCAGCCAAGGTCAGAGGTGACCTCATTTTGGAGTGTCTGACAGGATTGTTTGAAGGTAGCTTCCTATGATACATGATTGATTGGAAAAGCAAGCTTGTTAAGTCTAAAATTTTCTGCTTGGGTCAGTCAATTCTATATATAACCTTCATAGATAGAAAATAAGAGTGGGCTTCTGCCCAGGGAGAGTTGATATGTGCATAAGTAGGAGTAGAGAACACCAAGCATGGGTGGGATAATAGGGGGGATTAATGGCGTGATAAAACAAATGGAGAGAGGAAAAAGCACTTAAAGAATTGTATGTGATTTGGCTACTATGAATGAAGGAAACTTGAGAGATTATTCTGTGCTATGCTCTTGGCTTTATTGTAACTCTCTTAATTCAGTAGGACCAGTATGTGGGGAGTAGAAGTGGAGAAAGCATGAGATACCGACTGAATCTAGCTGTGAGTTATCAAATGTGAAGAACCATAAAAGTAGTGTGTGAAAAGATTAGGGAGGATGGGGGTGGGAGCAATTGGTGGAGCAGAGTGCAACAGTGGAGACCCATGTGATTTGTCAATAGTAATGTTTTAGGCCATGTCTACACTACGGGATAATATCGAATTAGCTAAAATCGGTTTTATAAAACTGATATCATAAATTTGATTTCATGCGGCCACACTAGGCACAGTAATTCGGCGTTGTGCGTCCATGGTCCGAGGCTAACGTC